>NC_056744.1:1371968649-1372023649 GCF_019279795.1 Protopterus annectens | reverse complement strand
TCAACGTTCTAAGCTTGTAAGAGCAATCGTTAAAATGTGTCCCTAATTGTCCCCCCATCGTGTAGGTTTTGCACAGGTTTGGTGCTCTAAGAGGTTGAGAGGTATGGTCCGTACATATTTACAGGAACAGCCCTTCACACTTGTGTAATGTACAACTGCATACCTGTAGTCACTTTATGTCCAAAAATAATAATCCCCATATGACATTATACAGGTAATAGTCAAATGTGAATGGGAACACCCCTCACCGTGGAGTATGGACTGTAACAACCCCACCCATAATATGTAATGCCAACAGAATAAGTTGCTGACAGGTGCCCAAACACCTGTGTCTATAAACACAGGCAAAACTTCAAAATAGGGAGATAATCCCTGTCAATATGCTTTGTCTGACATTTGACCTCGGCCAGGGAAGTTCACCAGGTGGACAAGCCTAAACCCAGATCACTACATGAACACCCTGACAATCAAAGACCTGTATGTGGCTGGACTATATGCCTTGGTGTTCTGCATATCCTTGGAGTGATTAACAATGCAGCCGGAGTCCACAGCAGTAGGCAATAGGGAATGTGTAATATGTAGTACCGCCTTTTTCCCAGCAGGAGAATGGATGCCTATGTCATAGGTGAAGCGGTGAGGCATATGTTGATGTAGCTAAGTACTATGGGTATGCGTATCAGTGAGGGAGAACACCAATAGAATAGTGGTTTCGGCATCCGGCCAACGTGAATGCAGTCCCGGTTGACCTACGACCACTGCACATATAACTTGAAAGTGTAATGAAAGCGTTCGTGCAGTACACACATTTAAATATGTAAAGGTGAACGTGTGTTTCGCAGTAGTCCATAAACTGGAATACAGATGTGTAACTGTTACGGTCAGAATTATGAAAGTTCACGGAAGCACAATTATCTATGAAACATATGTAACCCACAATAAGGATATACAAGTGCGCCTGTGCGTGTATAATCCGCTCACAGAATAGAAAATGAATGGTATTTTCCCCACGTTTTATGTACATGGCTCATACCTGTTAAACCCGTAAAGTACGAAACCGGACAAAGACATGACAACAACTGGTACAAATAGAGACAATCCCCAGATATTTCCCTAACAAACATAGAAAGTGGATAAAATAACATGTGTGTCACTAGCATGGATTCTCTGAAGGGTATGAAGTCGTAACCTGAAATGTTTGTCATTATTTACCAACATCAGTCTTTAATGATATGCCACTAACTTGCCAGATAGACACAAGGTTATGAAAAACGGACCAAAGATAAGAGGCAAACAGCTGTACATGCAGCGGAAATCTGTACAGTTGAAAGGTATGATATGGAGATATATATACACATATATCCACAGACATAATCCAAAGCAAATTACGAGATGAGGAATGTACAGATATATGTATATATGTACATATACATATATATATATATATATATATATATATATATATATATATATATATATATCTATATATACACACATGATACATGAATAGATATATACACAACAAACATATGTCCCTGTACATATAACACATGTACATAAATAGGTCACGGTATAGCTAATATGGATAGACAGACAGACATGCATGAAAGGAGAATACACCAATGGTTTCCAAACCATTGCCCGGAAAGTACCAGTGTGACAGGGCCTGCAAGTTCTACACGTTAAACATGAATATAGGTGTCCTTTGCAGGACCCCAAAAATTGATCCTGTATGAAGTGCAATCCGTCATTGATGCAAAAGAAGTCACACCTGCAACTACGATATAGGTGTACATGCAACAGTAGCAGGTGCAAGGGTAATAACACATGGGTCGATTGAATGTATGACGTATGAGCTGATATCCGCAGAGTGGGGAGTGCTCGGAAGTGTCCTCACACTTTATTATCGCTCACATTAAACATGTCTAATGGGTACTGTGGAGGTGTGTCAGGTATGGGAATCATGGGTATGCAGAATTGGGCCAAGGTGTTGGTTGACACAGATCTATTAGGTATGCCCCATGGTGATCAATATACCTATGTGGGTATAGCACATGCCTACATTCTCCAAAAAGGTGCAACCCATTGTGTAAACCATTGGGGGAAGACGTAGGGACCTATATCAGTGTCATGTAGATGATTATCATGGATGGACACACGTACGACCAAGATGGTAACCATACCTGCCAGAATGTCAGAATAAGACAGCTGGACTAAGGCATAGTACACGACAGACAAATAGGGACTATATTAAATATACCTCAGACAAAGTCAGACCGTTGATAGAATAATTGCGTAGTCAGGAATACGAATGTTATGAGAGTTAGTAATCATGAAATAGAAATGTCAGTCATGATTACCTGATAGCACAGTCCGTCATGGCTTGCTAGCAATCTACCAGAAAGGCACATTATCATGACAAATGTAACAGAATCATAGGTCAAACCCCAGGGCGTATACCCATAATGTGTACAGGTGAGAGGTATGAAGGTAACCCGTCCTAATGAAATGTACAGAACTAGTGATACTAGGTGGACAGGTGAGAAGAAAGACGTCAGGGCAAATGACAAAACATGTACAAGTCATAAGCATGTTTGTCCATAAATGTGAATTACAATGTATGGCCTGTGAAAGTCAATGTGGAAGGTTAATAGACTCAAAAGACATGTGTCCCTCAGGGTGTCATGCAGTGTCACCGATACAGTGTCCAGTCCCCCATACTCGTACATGAGCTCTGCCACTGACGGAAAGTGCAAATATCGGAGTACACATAAGGTACATGATGGAATAATTAGTGTGGATAAGCACCTGTTGGCCTGTGTGAGGAATATAACCCAGTGAGTTGGTGTGTCCTGCAATAGGAATGTAATGGTAACTGGCCTGTGATGGCACCATGTATTGTGTGTATTGGCATATGTGTGGTGTGTTCCTCTCACAATCTGTACCTTTCTGCCAAATACCTGAGAACTGACATCATTAAATAATGATAAACATATGGGTTTAAGACCCCAAATCCCTCAGAAAGGTCATACTAATGCAAAACCTATAATACTGTCAACTATATACGTTTGTAAGAGCAATATGTAGAATCTGCCCCTATCTGTCCCCCCATCATGTTAGACTTTGTAGTGATGTTTTGCACTAGGAGGTTGATAGGTATGATCAGAAACAGATACATGTCTGAGGAAACAGCATTATCGACTGCAAGATAACTCAGAAGGTATGAAAAGTGCTGCAGTAGGAAGTTCATCCGCATGTTGTGCTGACATGTCAAATGACACAGCAGTCTACAGGAAGTACCTATAGGGTGTCACCTTTACCAATGATGACAGTGGGACATACCCACAGCCATGCATACATCACAAATAGACATAGCACACAGCAAAGCCTTGGCCATAATACATGAAGCCTCCAGCGTGTATGGATTGAGTGAGAGTACAGCAAGGAAAGATGACTGCCAGGCTATTCAGCAAACACCTGCAGGGGCGTGCAAGACCACCCGTAACACGAACATTGCACTGACAATGTTGGAATTTGCAACATACCCAATTTGTATGTGTAAGCTATGCAAATGATGTAATTATAGGGTTGCCACCTTTCCAAATGCCCAAAGTGGGACATTTGTGCTACTAACATCAGATTTTGCAGGGCAAAACATACCCATGGCCAGTACAAAGGACAGAACTTCAGTTTTTGGCCTGAATAAAAGTTTATTCTTGTAGCATTTTAGTTCTTTATTCTGTTTCTTATAACATTTAGGTGTTTCAGATACAGAATAAATGTTTTATGCAACAATTACATAAAATATAGAAAATAATTTTGTCCTAAAATCTCAGGACATTTGCCATTTTTTCACATTTTTTGCAGGACACAACTGCCCAAAGAGGGACTGTCCCTCGCAAAGTGGGACAGATGGTAACCCTACGTAATTATGCAATACATGAAACAGTAAGTTGTCTGTGCAAGAGCAGAGTTATGTGCAGAAATGTACCCTGATGTTATGCGACTAACGTTTTGCACGTTGCTAAACGGAGCAATGACAGCTGCAAATACAGTATGAATACAGTCGAAGAAGCATGCCAATGTCCAAGTCCAAGGCCAGTGGCAGCTTTGTCCATTGGATATCAATGAACCAGTAGTTGTCCTCCCCCGATCCCTGGTGTGGAAGCGTAGCGCAGCTCCACGAGAACGCGCTGTGCTTCAAAACAAGACATATGGATAATATACATACAAAATGTAGGTTTAGTTAGATGTTAGTACACCATGCAGATGAATGACAAGCTGGAGACAACATGGCTACTGCATACTGGTACTTATGTGTGGAAGCACTCTGTCAGAGATGGAACAAAGCATTTGTAGGCAATGTGAGGCAAGTGAGGTTGAGGATAGTGAATCACATGTCATGCCATATGGGCCAAGCCTCTACAGTGTAGTGTAGGTTAAGGGGACTATTAGAGTAGAAGATAGGTGACAACATGAGTGTGTATGTACAAAACACTGTAACCTCACTGGAGCAGTGTCACATGTGTGCTGTCAGTACTCAGAGGAAGAGGCGTGTCATGAGCTATCCTAGGGAATGTCAAGAGAATGACGGCATACGCCATGGATACCACCGATGTGACCTGCAAACCTGCCCACAGTGTGTCTGCTCCCGTGCGCACCAGTAAGCCCAAGTAAGCATGTGTGCACGCGTGTTAGCCCGTGTGCGCGTGTGGAAGAACGAGTAAGCTAGTGTACGAATGGTGAAGCCCGTGTAATGTCGTGTATGCATTTGTAAGCATGTATACATGTGTACTACACACATCACACACGTACTTCACACACAGACACACATGCTGCCAATACTACACACATCAGTGAAATGGCACATGGATGTAGACTACATCATCAGAAGTAACAGTGCTGTAAACTATGCTACAGTGATGGTCATAGCTGCAATGCATCATGCCTGCTGAAGTACACCTGGAAGTAACACACTGTGTGTTAACAGCATGCTAACATCAATACAGTGGAATAAAGCCACCGTGTGCAGCAGCACCAGGTTAGTCAGATCCTGCATCAATGTTACACATCACCGGTGGTGGCACAGGTGACATCATATGCACAGGGTGTGGTGTTAACATGTTCAGAGCTGTCATAGAGCCATCCAATGTACACGTAGGTGTGTGTGTGTGTGTGTGTGTGAGGGACAATGGTTATTGCATGGCCCGATGGTGGTGTAATGGGTGTGTGTATGTGATAGCCATAGCTGTTTGTGGTAAGTGTGTGTGTCTGCATATACACAGGTACAGCATGTGTCAGCCATATACAGGAGGTTGGGGGACAGTCACAGACCATACCTGCTAGGCTGTAGAGATCCCCATTACTGGCCATGGACACCCCTCCATGCATCCAACACAACCCAGTCCTGCACCTGTCAATGTCTACACATACAGTCCTGGGATCTGTACCACAACCTGTGGATAAACATGTGGCTTTAATGTTAACCTGAGGTGCATAGAATTGATATATATATGTAGATAGATACACACACACACACACACACACACACACACACACACACACACACACACACACACACACACACACACACACATACACACACACACACACGTGGCAGGGTTGGGAGCAGAACATAAACATAAGCACTGTACCACACGACAGTATTAGGCAGTTACAAAACACGCTACCGTGATCAGTGGATCACATGATTCACACAGGCACATGTCTAGCCTGCAGAGAGCAGCATCAAAGGCAAAGACGCTGCACGGATGTTATGGAGAGTGAATACTGTAAAAGCAATGTACTGTTGTCATGCAGCTGGAAACACACACACACACTTGGCAGGGTTGGGAGTCGAACATACACCTAACTACCCTAACACACTACAGCATGATGCATTTACAGAACACGCTACCGAGATTACTAAGCACAGCAGTCCCAGAGGCAGACATCTAGGTGTGTGTCATCATCCGCAAAGACGTCGGTAGGAAACTGCTGTGGTATGCGGTGTCTAAAAGCAAGACTGCATCCCCAGGCAGATGGGAGCATGTGCACAAACACAAACACACACACACACACACACACACACACACACACACACACACACACTTGGCAGGGCTGGGAGTTGAACATACATCTAACTACCCTAACACACCACAGCATGACGCATTTACAGAAAGCGCTACCGAGATTACTAAGCACAGCAGTCCCAGAGGCAGACATCTCAGTGTGTGTCATCATCTGCAAAGGCAAAGACGTTGGTAGGAAACTGCTGTGGTGTGCGGCGTCTAAAAGCAAGACTGCGTCCCCAGGTGAATGGGAGCATGCGCGCAAACAAACACACACACGCACACACTTGGCAGGGCTGGGAGTCGAACATACACCTAACTACCCTAACACACTACAGCATGACACATTTGCAGAACGCACTACCGAGATTACTAAGCACAGCAGTCCCAGAGGCAGACATCTAGGTGCGTGTCATCATCTGCAAAGGCAAAGACGTTGGTAGGAAACTGCTGTGGTGTGCGGCATCTAAAAGCAAGACTGCATCCCCAGGCAGATGGGAGCATGCACACAAACACACACACACACACACACACACACACACTTGGCAGGGCTGGGAGTCGAACATATGCCTAACTACCCTAACACACTACAGCATGACGCATTACAGAACGCGCTACCGACATTACTAAGCACAGCAGTCCCAGAGGCAGACATCTAGGTGCGTGTCATCATCTGCAAAGGCAAAGATGTCGGTAGGAAACTGCTGTGGTGTGCAGCGTCTAAAAGCAAGACTGCATCCCCAGGTGGACGGGAGCATGCGCACAAACACACACACACACACACACACACACACACACACACACACACACACACACACACACACACACACACACACACTTGGCAGGGCTGGGAGTCAAACATACATCTAACTACCCTAACACACTACAGCATGACGCATTTACAGAATGCGCTACCAAGATTACTAAGCACAGCAGTCCCAAAGGCAGACATCTAAGTGCATGTCATCATCCGCAAAGGCAAAGACGTCGGTAGGAAACTGCTGTGGTGTGCGGCGTCTAAAAGCAAGACTGTGTCCCCAGGCGAATGGGAGCATGTGCGCAAACACACACACACTTGGCAGGGCTGGGAGTCGAACATACACCTAACTACCCTAACACACTACAGCATGACGCATTTACAGAATGCGCTACCGATATTACTAAGCACAGCAGTCCCAGAGGCAGATATCTACGTGCGTGTCATCATCCGCAAAGTCAAAGACGTCGGTAGGAAACTGCTGTGGTGTGTGGCATCTAAAAGCAAGACTGTGTCCCCAGGCGGACGGGAGCATGCACGCAAACACACACACACACACACACACACACACACTTGGCAGGGCTGGGAGTCGAGCATACACCTAACTAGCCTAACACACTACAGCATGACGCATTTACAGAATGCGCTACCAAGATTACTAAGCACAGCAGCCCCAGAGGCAGACATCTAGGTGTGTGTCATCATCCACAAAGGCAAAGACGTCCATAGGAAACTGGTGTGGTGTGCGGCATCTAAAAGCAAGACTGCATCCCCTGGCGGACGGGAGCATGCGCGCAAACACACACACACACACACACACACACACACACACACACACACACACGCACACACTTGGCAGGGCTGGGAGTCGAACATACACCTAACTACCCTAACACACTACAGCATGACGCATTTACAGAACGCGCTACCGAGATTACTGAACACAGCACTCTCAGAGGCATACTTCTAGGTGGGTGACATCATCCACAAAGGCAAAGACGCCGATAGGGAATGTATGTGGTGTGAGGCATCTAGAAGCATTACTGTGTCCCCAGGCAGCTGGAAACACACACACACACACACACACACACACACACACACACACACACACACACACACACACACACACACACACACAAACTTGACAGAGCTGGGAGTCAAACATACACCTAACTTCCTTATCACACTACAGCATTACACATTTACAGAACGCGCTACTGAGATTACTGAACACAGCACTCCCAGAGGCATACTTCTAGGTGGGTGACATTATCCACAAAGGCAAGGACGCTGATAGGGAATGTATAGAGAGTGAGCAGTCTGAAAGCATATTACTGTCCCAAGGTAGATGTAGACAAACACATGGCAGTGGTGTGATCGGGGCAACCAAATATCTACGGAGCACTACAACAACACTACATAGATACGGGACGCACCACAGACAGTACACCCTTCAAGACAGCAACCAGTATGTTCAATGTAGGCATCCATCGTGACATTGAAAATGGACATCTGTTGCCTGAATGACCACCATCGCTATACAGGATGTCAATGGCCATGCCCACACGCTTACTATCACACGTCTGTTTGGAATGTACTGTGTGTCCATCTACACAATGGTGTACTGGGCATGCTCACACACTTAGTAGTTGCAAAGGGCCGTCTTGCATGCACACGGATTCTAAACATGGAAGGGTGCAGTTTGGAATGTACTGTGTGTCCATCTACACAATGGCGTACTGGGCATGCTCACACACTTAGCAGTTGCAAAGGGCCGTCTTACATGCATGCACACGGATTCTAAACACGGAAGGGCTCAGTTTGGAATGTACTGTGTGTCCATCTACACAACGGCATACTGGGCATGCTCACACACTTAGCAGTTGCAAAGGGCCGTCTTGCATGCACACGGCTTCTAAACATGGAAGGGCACAGTATGGTATTACTGTCCCCACGTACATGAAGGCCACTCACATGTATTGACCAGTACACACTCAGGAGCTATCACAGATGTCTCAGGTGCATATCACAGAGGTACACACCACAATCTACAATGTAGCCCTCCGACATCACCATGTCATTAGACCAGCAATACACAGCCATACATTAACACAACACCGTGTGACTCATGACCAGTGGACTGTACATAGGTCTACAGCAACTGTGCAGACTACACATGTACCGACAGGGTTCCATCATGTGTTATGCATTGCAATGATACCACTGTACATAACCAGGTTGGCTCTACACATACCAGGGGCCCTGGGTCTTACACAGCTGTGACAGATGACTGTCGCTGTACACCAACGAACACACATGTTTGGCTATGTCATACATGTAATTGCAGTGGATATGTGCATTGACCACACACACAACACATATGTACATAGCATAGCTTTTGCTGTCCTCCATGCAGACAAGTGGCTACAGCAATCATACGCACACAAATGGAAGGTGGGTCCATGGCTGTTGAATGCTAACAGTACATGAGGCAGCAATGTTGACCGAGGACACATTCCCTCTGTACTAGTTACCCATGACACCCATCATATCATACAACAGTCCATGTGTTATGTATGTCAACACACATGTCCACCAATTGGAATGCATACAAACATGGCTACATGACAGGCATGTAGGACGAACACACATGTACAATCTGTAGTGTGCATGCAGCTACCATGCATGTGCAGTAGCTGATGTAAGTAACTCATCTGCGCCTAACTACAACATGTAGTTGCAATGCAGCCCCATCATTGACACCTGTATATGGTGACATACTGACAGTACGGTAGGATGTACAGCAGGTATGGATGGATGTGTGTACATAAAGTGGTGATCCACCTGTGTAGATGGATGTTTGCCGGGGACGGCTCACTGGTGTGTCACATGCCATCCTACCATTACAAGTGCAAACAGTACGCTATGTTACCGTTACTTGACGGTGGAGACATAAAACCTACACAGCAGTCAGATGTTACCGACAGTACGTCACTTGACACTTGTAACACTTACATCCTCCCGTGTGCATATAGCAGCACAATTGCCGAAGGTAGCGTTGGTACACATAATGCGGCCAATACTGCTGCATGTCTGTCAGACGTATCATCATATAGCAGGTGTATCATTCACAGTACTGCCATGTGTGTTTGCCTGTGTGACCATATATGCCACATATAGTGGGGAATACATCCCAATTGTTACACACCCCTGTTCACTGTTGTAGAGATCTGTACATACTGCAGTGTGGAAAGCATGATGTAGGCAGGTGTGGTGTGTGTATCACACACATCAGCTATCCATACGTGTATGACATTTATGGTCTCCACAGTGTGTGTGTGTATGTAGGTATGTTTGGCTGTCTGGTGCATGGAGTGAGGGTGTATGCTATCATACAGAACACACAGGATCCCTAACCCCTCATGATGATGCAGTCCACTACCCTGTTGATGCCATCAGTCTCAGCCGCACTGGCTACCTGTACATGTTCTTTCTCTGTGTTGCGTCATGTGGGTTCACAGTACTGTGACGGTGATGACCACATAGGCAAGGGTCCTCACCTCAACACTATGGGGTGTGCATTATAGTGTTGTTGACCTCATGAGTGTCAGCATGTTCCTGTAATGTGACAGGGTATTACTGCTACACTGTGAGGCCTCATGCTATCAAGTGGCCTCTAACATTATCATTGGCCAGACCACTGTGTACAACCCCTGCACCATGTCAACGTACCTGTGATGTGACCTGGTATGGATGTCACTTTTCTAGCCACTGTAGCCTATTAAACTGCCCACATGCTTCTGGATCAGTATATGTGTGGACATCTGTGTTATGTTAGACTTTCCAACAGTCAGGCTGAGGCTACGTATAGCATGCTGATATTGCCATATGTGCCTGTGAGTACTCCACAGTTACACATGGGAGACTGCAAACAGTGCTACCTGTAGGCACATGCAAGTAGACCATAAGGAGGGAACCAGGGCATCATTATCAACATGCTGTTACTGTTGTTACCGAGACACATACTGTGAACATATAACAATGCATGCTAAACCTGTACTACATGGTATGTCTGGTGCGTGTCAACAGTACACAACTAATGTAATATACATGTCTCTCACTATTCACACACAACTAATGTAATATACACTTCTCTCACTATTCTTACACAACTAATGTAATATACACTTCTCACTATTCTGTACACCCTGTGCATCAGACCATTTGAGCATGTCCCTGCACCAATGGTGTGGATGACAGGGATGCGGCACAGGCTTCATCATATGCACAGGGTGATAATGTTTGCCAGGGGCATAGGCTGCACCAATGGATGACATCTTGTGTGTGGGTAAGGGCCAGTGATATGATTGGACATGTCTGTTCAGTATGCATGTGGGTGTTGTGGTGCCCTACAGATGTCTTTGCTGTGTGCGTGTATGTGTGCACACAGTTCTGCCTTTTGTGAGGCCTACATGGGGTATTATTGACAGCTCCAGATTGCACAGACCAGGTTGTACAGCTCACTGTGTCTGGCTATGGCCACGTGACCTGTGCCTGCCAAGGGTTGCACGGGCACTACCAGGCGGAGGTACAGCTTGGCTGCTGTACGACGACACATGTCCACTGGAACCGTGTCCCCGCTGGGAACATCCAGGGCCACGTCCATGTGGCCTGCTGTGTCCTGGTGTAGACAGCACAGCACCAGCTGCACTGCTACTGCTACCAGCACTATGGGAGCGGGCATGTGAGGTGGCATGCTCACGTTGACCTGCACTAGGTGGTGTAGCTGGCCTACATCCACGTGGCCTACTCCTCACTCCTACCAGATGTTCCAGCACAGACAGCTCACGCTCGCGGATTGCCATGCCACGGTCAAGGATTCCGATCATGTCACCCAATCGCCTGTCCAGAACATCAGCAATCTGCTGTTGAGCATTTGCCAATGCCTGGATGTTGTCATTTAGGGTATGGATAGCAGCCCTTTGCAGCCTCCTCCCTTCTCGGTTCTGCCATTCAGCATGTGCCTGTGCCGCCATTACAGTCTGGAACATGTGTCTGGTGATACCAGCTGCTGCACTCTGTCCTGCAGGTGCATGTCTGCCAGAGGTCCCCCTATAAGCAGCACCGGCCACATGCCTGTGTGGCACATCTACAGTCATTACACTGACACCATAGTGTGTAGACACATCTTCTGTAGCCACCACACGTTCCTGTTCCACGCTAACAGACGCTGACTGTCCTTCCTCTATGGCCACTGGTGATGCGGTATGTGTTGGCAGCAGAACTGTGTGCGGTGATGAGGGGGGCATAGCTGGGATGGCAACCATTGGCACAGATTCAGCCCCTGACAACCCTGCCTGTACCTCATGCATATGTTCATCACTGCTAGTATCTGTGGGGACACTAACATCAGATGGACCGCAGGAGGGTAACGCACCTACATCACCTGTGAATGCAAAGAAAGACTCTAAATTACAATAGACACACACACAGACACACAGACACACACACACACACACACACACACACACACACACACACACACAGACACACACACAGACACACACACACACACACACACACACACACACACACACACACACACACACACACACACACACACACACATGCACGCAGACACACACAGACACACCATGCATGTGATTTGACAGATGGCATGCAGCATGCCTGTGATACAGCAGAGGGCATGCAGCTCAGACATTAATAGTGTTAGTAAGCATACCCCCTGGGGTGCACACTACAGCAAGCAGGTGTCATATCAGTAGCCATGCAGTTCACACAATCATGGTAGTATGCATGCATCCCCGTGATACACCATGTGGACCAGAACAGGATAACAGTACACATGGCTGACGTGACCTTGACGTGTAATCTGCTGATGTGTGCATTAACATGCATACATGTCTGACACAATGGTGTCCTGACACATGTACAGCATCGTAATGGGCATCACATTGCGGTGTTGTCTGCATGCCCTACAGATAGAATGCATGTTTAGCAAATGTGCATGAGCATGGAAGGGTAGTGTGAGCCATCTACATTGCTATACAGTGTGAAGTACAGACACTGTGCCATTGCATGGCATCATGAGGCATCTATATTGCTGTACAATGCATAATATGTACACATTGCATAGCCATAACTGCATGCATACCCATGACATAACTGTGGATTGTGACCCACGATGCTGAGGTGTATACACACCAAACCATGCTGTGTCAAGTGACAGGTCACTGGAGGACCAACAGATGACACCACTGCACAACAACTACAGGGTCTTAGCTGCCTGGCAACCATGTCCACACATAGCGGACATGTCAATTCACCATTTTCCACATGACATTGATGTACCAAACACACGAGGTGCACAGCTAACGGTGATGTCCTACAGCAGCAAGGGAAATGTACAGTATCTGTGGCCCAATGTGGTGTCAATGTCTGTGGAAGCTGTACAGGTGACTGCTGTCAAGCTATGTCACAGTCGTGATGTTCAACAGATCTTATATGGTAGACTTCAGTGACACCTCCACTAGCTGTGCACAGGCTTTTAGGATGTCCAGTGTACCACATCAACTGTATAATCAGTCAACTAAGGCTATAATTGGACCATGTGTGGACAATGTGCAACAGGGTGTATACACATCACATCTACTGTGTGGCTACGTGTCTCTGGCCATCCCCCATGGCCATGTGTGCACATGTGTTGGCCAAATGTGTGTGATGGCCATCTATCTCACATGTCTGTGTTGTCCCATATGACATACACTCATAGATGTCGGATATGTCACCATCCACAGGGCTATGCAGACAATGGGTTGTATGTTTGGTATGTGGGGTATGGGTCATGGGATAGTGTGACAATATTGCAGCCAGAACACTACGTGTCTGGGACATGTCAGATGGCACATCACAATGTGTGCACCCAATGCAGGGGCATAGAACACAATGGTGACACCTGTGGGCTGCCCATATCACACCTCACTGTGTGGTACTGTTTGCATACCACACATGTTGTTCCAATGCATACTACATATGCCTCCATTGTAGAACACCTCCACCGTTGTATGCACAGCTGACCACACATGTAGCAATGACAACTACTGTGGTTTCAAGTCGGTGTATCATTTCATTTGTATATATTTCACATGGGTGGCCTGTGTGAATGATGGGTGATGCGACCTGTATATCATGACTGGAACGAATATCAAGTGTGCCACTGTTAACTGGCCACATGGCAAATAGATCTATGCTTTAACATGCCTGATACTGATGACAGTCTCACCTGCAACAGACTCATGTCTGTGTGGCACACCAGAGGTACCTGTAGAGGGGTGACACACAGTATAAAACTTATCCATGACTGTATGACAGCCACAGGGTGCATTGTGCATGTTAACACATTTGCCTGTATAATAGCATATAGTATGCACATGTGTGCATACACAGGGTAGCATACTGTAGTATGCAGCATGTGTCCACATACCTTGCATATGTTGTTACTTTACATAATGTACAGTGACACATGCAACTAAATGGGATATAATAGCCGTATGTGCACTACTGACTTACCAGGCAACTCCAGGCTCATTGGTTGGGAGACACCCATCTCCATGATGGCAGCTAGTGTGTGTGGATGCTGTTCTGAGGGTGTCCCCAGACTGGCCAGTAGCTCCTCGGTGTGTGTGAGTGGGGGCTGGGTTGGTGGCCCACCACCTGTTCCACCTTGTTCCCTGGCAATTGCAGTGGCACGCTGTTTTGCATGTCGTATCAAGTCCGTGCATTGTCTGCGCACCTGCTGGTAGGTGTGGTTATGGCCACCCATATCGTTCACCCTCCTGCATAGATCCTGCCACAGATTGTCCCACTGCTGGGCATACTGTGACACATGGCTGAACAACACCTCGTAGTTCTCATGGAGGTATGGGATGAGGACATCATCCTCCTGGCGGCTGTACATCGGAAGGCGTGTATGAGGCATTATCTGTAAGACATAATGATGGTGACAGGTCACAGTTTCAGAGATCTACAGAGATACTGCTGCACATACATTTCTATGACATCTAGTACATCTGCACAGTAATCTTTGCAAATCGTCATGACACTGACATGACTGACGTGTTTATGTCACACACATGTAACACCCGTTATGCATTGGATATCATCACCATATATGTGTGTCACCTCATTACAGTGTTCATTCTCCATGTGAATGCTGTCTTGATGTGGGCATGTCTATTTGCCTGCACTGGTGTTCTTACCTATCTGCACATGCCTGGATGTGTCCATGCTAATGCTGTTGACCTTGATGCTGTGTATATGTCACATATCAACACAGACACAGCCTTAATGGACTTGAGCAGTGACAATGCACACATACGCATGGACACCTGTACATGCATGTGTTTTGCCATATGCATCTACACAGCACTGTACAGCAGTTCAACATCCTGCCATGGATTGCCTGTGTTGCACATGTGATAGACATGGGACAATGGCTAGTCGGACGTCATTCGCAGGGATGGTTATCAACCATAGCATGTACGGGAAAGGTTTCCTAGCTGTAACAGACAGCCAGTATGCCACCGCGAGGTTCATCAGTGCCACATTACTGATCCGGACAGTTGATACTACATCTACCATGCGGCCATCACACCATGTATGACTGGGATGACATGTGCAGCTTTGATGGACAGGGTTGCATGGTTTGGCGGGAGTATGTCACATGTATGGCACAGGTATCTGTCCAGTATGTGGTGATCCTAGTATTAGGACGGTGGCTGTCCATGACGTATGTCTTACAGATCAGGATACAGACATGTAGCATGTCCATCATCATGGTGTAGCAAATGTCTTTATGCAAGGTTGACAGCATGCTGCATAGTGGAGGTGAGGATTGTGAAGGCTGGTATCGCCCATCAACGCATGGCCATTACCCCTTAAAGGTGATATGTGATCCAATATTGGTCACCCCAGTGCTGTATATGCCTGTCCAATGATCTCTGTGCTCATGGATGGCACCCTGTCATGACATGGGTACCTCGTATAACTACCCAGGGGACCTGGAGATGTCACCAAGGCAGGGAGGTGTACTGCACAGCATCATCCCTTACACAGTGTCCATAATGTTGACCACAGCCTAGGTGGTAGTTAATGGGTACAGGATGTTCACCTAGCGGTGACAATGCTGATATCATTCATCAGAATGTGCACATATGTCACACACCTCACCCACACAGCCCATTCTGTATGTTGTTCACAACACTGACACAGCTATTCCTCATAGGTCATGGCCATTCACATCCTTACATACACAGATGCCTAACATTTGTCTGTGTGGTATGGGCTACAATGAGGGTGGAGTACAACACATTAACCCTATTCTACTGTAGCTGGCACTGGTGTGATATGCACATGTCACTCTGGCACCTTTTGTTGTTGTGAGTCTGCCAACAGGCCACTGGTAGAACACTCCTGTGACATACAAAGGTATTTGTAATCAAACATCCGTACTGTCTTGTACATCTGTACTGCTAACATCTACAGTGATAATGGTTCGTGGACATGCACACCATACTCAGCAGGGTTATAGTGCAGTGCCATCCATTATGACTGTCGTCACCACTTGTGGGTTGATATTATCCAACACCTTATCTTTATTGCATGGTCATGCTAGGCACTTGTTCAGAACTTGTGAGCATGTCATGAGCTACTGATTAATATAGTACCCATTCCACACCATTTCCCACAGATACACTGGCTGTCCTAAAATTTCCAGCTTGCTTATGGTACAACAGCTGTTGTACACATGTAATGCAGATATCCTGTGAGACATGCTTGTATATACAGGCATGTCCAACTGTCACGTACCAGTGCTATTGCCTGTCTATATGATGGATATGTCATACATGTGGCAATAGAGCAACTGTCTCATGTACACATTCAATGCTCACCTCCCAACATACAACACTACAGCCTGTGGGGGATGCACTTATGCAGCCCTGCTGGCGGTAATGCTGTCACCAACCCTTACTGCACCTGACAGTCATGTGGGGATGTGTAACATTTGCAACACACCCCACTCATCACATAGTCTCACATGATCTCCACCACAGGCCACACATACGAGGACAACTTGTGCAGTACCTCTCCATACTCTGTGTAGGCACCAGAGGCAGCCCCCATCACGGAACACAACATCACCAACTTATAGCCCACAGACTCATGTGTGCCCATCACATACAGCCAATAGGGTGTTATAACATACACAACACACCAGTCATAGGTGACTCTGTAGGCAGTCACACTGCAGCTCCACACAGCAGGCTACACAAGGCAATAGTCGCTTACATCTTGCTGTCGGGTAACTGGTGCTGCAACATAACCTATGCACCCATGCCACACCTCACCAGGTACGATGTGACTGTCATTCTCCATGTTAGTGTGACTGCCCTGAGATGCCACTTCACAGACTATGTGTGCAGGGACATGCAATAGCTCACCAGTCTTGTAGCCCTGAAGGTGTGGGCCTAGCCCTGGGGAGCATTATGCATTCATCCTGACCCGATACCACTGTACAATGACTGACTGTGCCACTTCAACAGTTGCCTATGCTTCTGCTGTCATTCCACAGGCATCTGGTATCTGTCCGCTTTGACTGACCTGGTCAAACACAATGCTTTGGCACAGATGACCTGCACCTGTCAGCCCTGGGAGTATAGATCACATGTAAGGCTCTTGCTGCTTCTATACTGCCTGTCTTGCACAGTTTCCAATAACAGTTACCGACAGAACGGGAACTGGCAAGCAAGACATTGGGTCATGTGACACAATGCTTGCATCTTCCTCTGTGATGCAAGCAGGCAAGGCACACCTTATAATGCACCACTCCAATATCTCTGCAGTGACTGGGACCTGCCTCTAGGCTCTGCAGAGAACACCTGCAATGACAGGTTATAGACAGACCATACCTTTCAGGCACATACCTGGACCGGCACACCCACAGCTGAGGTGTTCCAATATCCCACTATGTTGTACACACATCCTGGCTAGTTACTTAGCACAATGCATCAGAGGTGCTCCACGTGCAACTAACTGTGTCCAGAACCGCTATACACATTGTAACAAGCTACAGATTCAACAACATACCCCACAGTTACCAGAACTCATTTGTTGGTGTACTGGACAGTAGGGCTCAGACAGCTACTACTGATGTGTGACTGACACTACCCCACACTTAACTGGGATAGCCACTCATGTACTGACACATCCATGAGTCATAACCTCCACTCGGCTGGATCAACCCATACACACCACCTCCAAGACCAACATTAACCTTGACATGAACACTACCAACATGTGACTGGTGTTCCACACCTGGGGTTATCCCCTCATTGGTGGATTCTGAACATATGCTAATCAACCTTGTTAGCCACAACCCGGCACCACACCCTTCACGGCATACACAGCACATGAGTACTGCAACACCTACTAGAGACGTCTTATGACAGCGGTTGTTAACATCATGACAACCATGCAGATGGACAATGCCCATACAAATGCTGAAACATACCCCAGTGCACTTCATTAGCGCTTACACGACTGCATGGATCATGCTATTCCACACAGACCCATGATGGTACACACCAGATAACAGACGCCACTCTGGTGGTCAAGTTCCATGGACAAAATGTACAACAACAGGTGGAGGCTGTTGCACAGTGGTGTACAATCCCATGGGTGGGGTAGCTCACTGGTCAGCCTTGGTAGGGCCATGGGATCCCTCATCACATACTCCAAGACTATCTACGTAAACATAACTGCGACACATTCTGGGGTGTACCACAAGGCATTATGGTGGTATGTCAGTAGTCGATGGCAACACCCACATCTGCTTTCACATACAACAGTCACTCAGGAACATTACAGACTCAGGTGATGTTGGCAACATGCTGGTGGATGGATTCAATGCTAACATTACACTCTCTCACTCACTACAGGGCCACGATCCATGCAGGAACATTGCGGTGTCCCTGCGGTCACACCTACACAGTACTAACCTGCACTCTATATGTCCTGGGATACTGGCACCATGTCACCTTTCAAAGTCCCAGGTTGTGATGTCCACAAACCTCTGAACGACATGTCTCCCCACTAGGTCACCATATTCAGTAATAGCCTTGTATCAGACATTGTGGCCTCTGAATGGCACACAGCAACATTTATCACACTTCACACAGGTGGCACCACAATGCACGAGTGGGACTATAGTCCTACACACCTGACTGGACTGTTCTGCACGGCTATGGGGCACATCATCAAGGATGTCATTCACAGAGACATTGTTGGGCTCCAGTCCTTTGATGCCACCTGGGTTGGACTTGTTAGGGCCAGAGCATGGCCCCTACACCTGGTGGACTCCTTTCATACAGTTACCAGGGTAGTTGATGATGGTACGGGAGTCCACACATCCTACATTGTCCTCTCATTGCCTTTCAGCACCGTTCTCCATTCTGGTATTGACAACATACACATCCGCCTGCACATCGTATCCTATATCTCAGGATGTTATGCAACATGGCTCATGGACAGGACACACACAATGAGGGTAGCATACCATAGTACCTACTGCATTTCAGTTACATTTGGCATATCACAGTCCTCAGTCATTGGGCCCCTCATGTTCAGTATATGCTTCCCTGAGGTACAGGCTAGCATAGAGGGACTTTCCCTGCCTAGCTTTACAAACCACTGCATACAAAGTGCCATGACTGATCCACCAGCTGATACTGACTCCATCCATGCAGGTGTCACTGTGACACATACCTGATATGAATATCATGGCCTCAAGCTGCATGACACAAGGTGCATGAACATCACCTTTGCATTACACCATTCACCCACTGACTATCACATAGGTGGTAGTCCACTACATACATGTCACATTGTACATGTTTGTAGTACACACATATGTCACACCCACTCCTGTGGTTACCGTATTGCCACTGTGGCATGGATATCCTTCTATATGGCCACACTTATCTGTACTGGGTGTGTAGCTGGTACATAGGCACCCATTGTATCTCTGAACTCAAGACTTCTACACACATTCAAGGGTACACCACCCCATTTAGGGTGTACCTTACACAACAGCTACAGCTTTACATACCACACCATTAACACGCCATGACGTTTATTGAGCTCCAACAGTTAAAGTATGTGGCTCAACTATGGACACCACGTCTGTACACATTTGCATACTACATACTCAGGGGTGACCTCTGCTGAACAGACAGGGCCCATGTCCACAACAATATTAATGGATATACTTCACATACGCAACATAAGCAAAAGCCACTGTGAGCAACATGCTCATGGATATGTGCACACATGCAACAATGAGTGGGATGTGCTTGAGGGGTACATTCCCAAACTGGACACTCACCATGCTTTGGAACATGAGTCCTATGTACATCATGCAGGGACACTCAGTAGCACTGTTCATTTGATACCTCCCTTGGTGGTTGGGAGACACATGTATGCCAGGGATCACTGCAGTGGCTGTACTGTGCAGAGGTGCAGGTAACACATGGC
Organism: Protopterus annectens; assembly: GCF_019279795.1. Taxonomy (NCBI): domain Eukaryota; kingdom Metazoa; phylum Chordata; order Ceratodontiformes; family Protopteridae; genus Protopterus; species Protopterus annectens. The sequence goes on along the minus strand of NC_056744.1, from coordinate 1,372,003,213 downwards.
TCTGCTGTTCACAGGACACTACCCTAGGGAGGTGCCACTGGTGTGAACACTGTAGTTGTGCTTACACATAGACTTGCCAGACTGCATAGTACCCCACTATGAACCTGTGAAGCCATTACATGCCCTTTGTGCATAGTTACTTGGTAGCCCTTCCATTTAGATTAGCTATCATGCTATTGCAATGTCCCGTGCCTACAAGCCATATGTATCCTAATATTGTACATGCCAATAGACGATACCTTTGGTATGCATGATATGCCTGTTATGCTGTGTAGAATATCTGACATATCTACCTACAATACTATACATTACACATATTTCACATAGTATCCCATAATGCAAAGCATACTTGCACAGCGGCACCACCTTAGACATGTCATTGTCATTATATGCTCATACACATGCCTGCTGTGACAGTATATCAACATATACTATCCCCTGCTATGGCACGTACTTGTTGGACATACCCTACCACTGATGGCGGGTTGTATGGAATTGTTCTGTTTAAAGCCCTCATGTAGCATCCCTTGTGGTGTCTGTGATGTGCATCTTGTGGCCCACTGCTGGACGCACAGTTTCTACATGCATTAGTATGCTCAGCAAGACATCACTACATAAATACCTTTTCCCACTTTATGCATTGCGGACACTTTTAATTAATGCAAACCAGGCTATACATACAGTAAATAATTAATAAAAAACATGCTATACATAAACTTACATACTGAGTGTTCTACATACCTTGTTATCTTTATGGACTTTCGTCTCTATCTCTCTCACACTGCTTAAACAGGTATTTTGTATGAGCATACGGTTTGAATGTCTGGCAAGTCATCCTTATATAAGTCAATACCTGTAACATGTGGTTTCCTCCCACCAGTTGGTGTTCCTGAGTGACTAATTACTTGCATATCAGCTGTGCAGCTACTCCATTCACCAATTACATGGCAACAGTGGGGTATAACTGAATTCTCCACTTGGGCGTTGCCCATTTGCCCTACCTTTGGGGAGACAGCCTTATTGTGTTTTGTTATGTGTAATTGCAACTGCTATAATTAGAGACAATTATACTTTGGATTCATGTCCCCCGTGGATTGTGTGTGACAGCTAGAGTATGTGGTTCAACATGTGGGTGTACCTGTTATCCCAATGTCTGATAACGGACTATTGCAAACAAAACCTGTAACATCGCCGTTTGTTCCATTATATAACGGCTGCAAATTTGCATGGCGCCTTTAATTGTGTCTCTCACAAGGTATGTTGACAGTTCTGCAGATGTAATTGACTGACTGGATGTTTGTGCTGTTATTACAGTCTGTATTGCTATAGTTTCTAGTGTGGGGGATGTCGGTGGGTGTACGTAGCATATACAGGTTTGTGGGGCTTGCATTTCTACATATTCCATATATATGTGTGTGGGCTCTGTCCCTAATTAAAGAGCTATCAGTTAGTAGACTTATGTTACGAGATTGTACATTGGGCCATTGTTAATTGTTTTCTATATAGTATGCAGGTGAGGTTGATACTTCCATACCTCCGGAATTGCAGCGATATGTAAAGGGATATGTCTAAATGACAGCTATCCCGTGTATTTCTGTCCCAGATATTTGCAGTCATTGCGGTTGTGTTGGTAACAGAACCTCTTTGCCATGGGTTGCCACCTTTTCATATGGCCATTGTTGGACACTTGCGAGATGCACAGCGGTGTTTACAGGCCAACACATAGCCACGGTCAGTACACAGGTTAGCACATAGTTTTATCCTCAATACATACCTATTGTGGGACTTTGGCTACTTATCATATTGCATGTAACATAACTATTTAATGCAACTATTACATTATATATGGGACATATTAATGTCCTACAATCCCGGACATTTGCCCTTTGTAATGTTTTATGTCAGGACACACCTGCCCAGGGAGGGGTTGTCCCACCTAATGTGGGACAGGTGGTAACTGTATGCCTACAGCTAGCTATACCCACACCTACCGTAATGATCTACCTCCGAGTTGGCACTAACAGACACATGATGCGGACACACACACACACATTACAGTCACACGGAGATGCACACGGCACCCTCAACACACACATACACAGACTACGGCACTCACAAACACAGTTGAACACAGTACCTATGTGGACCGCAACACCGGCAACGGTAACTAAATGTCCCTTCATATCATCATACTATTACTCACAGTTGTACTGTTCCGGTACTGTGTTCTTTCAGTCTTTCAGCCTTGTGGTTACGCATGTCAGTATGTTACACATTCCATAGTTGGCGGTATCCTATTTATTTGTACCTCCAAGGTGTTATGAATGTCGTTGACCTATCTATATATATTTGCAGATATCGCTGAATCCGTATATATCAACATATATCACTCTATCACCCTTTCTATCTGTATTATATATATGTATATATGTGTACATATACATATATATATAGATATATCTCTCTCTATATATAGATATATATCTGATGGGGAAAGTGACAGGCAAGCTACACCTTTCATTGTATACTTGTTGGTGTATACTGTTTCCTGGACTCCGCACGTTTGTGTCTGTACCTGTCACATTACACACCTGCCGTAGGTTAGGGTTACCAGCTGTCCCACTCTGCAAGGGACAGTCCCTCTTTAGGCAGTTGTGTCCTGCAAAATATTTGTAAACATGGCAAATGTCCTGAAATTTTAGAACATACTTATTTCCTATAGTTTATGTAATAGTTGCATAAAACAGTTATTCTGTATCTGAACCACCTATATGTTCTAGAAACAGAATAAGTAAGTAAACATTACAAGAATGAGCTTTTATCTAGGCAAAACAGTGAAATTCTGAATTTCGTACTGGCCGGGTGTATGTGTCAGCCTGCAGACATCTGATGTATGTCCCACATTGGTCATTTGAAGAGGTGGTAACCCTACCATAGGTACATCTTGGCTAGCAATAGTGTTAGGTGATTCTATACATGATTGCATGTTCTATTTCTGGCAGTGGTCATTTTACCCTTCAGAGCAGGCGCTATTAGTACAGGGGTGAACAATGCTGGTTTCACCTGTTCTGGACATCATTGACCGTGATCTGCGTGATATTCGGAGAAGCTTATCCCTGTTTCGCGTATATCCATATAGTCATATTTAAATGTCGCTTACTAGCAGTGGGCAATGCATATTCCCACTAACGTGTGCTATACATATGATCTGATTACCTGCATCCGACATGCATTACTCATGCCTTCGGGATTACATTACATCCCTTGCAGGATGTGGGACCGGGAACATGCATGACAGTCACTGCATTTAACACATGGCCATCTGGGATTTGTACACGTGTTATGTCATTTTGTACGTGGAGTATACTACGGCTGTTACTCCATACTGCACTCACATAATCAGTTAGTTTACATATTGATGAGTCCAGTTAATGGTATGTCCATGTGATGTTTACTGGATGTGCTCTGGCATTGGGTATGTATATCACAGTGAGCCACACACGATACTGTGCTATACCTTCAAACAATCGTAGGTGGAGCATGCTGGGGTGATGAATACCTGTCATGGGTACACCCCATGCCTTGACACAACATCCATGATTATATTATGTGGAGCCCCTCATTAACGCAGCAGGGACTCCGTGCTGAGTGTGTGCAGAACAGTGCTTACACACATGTGCTCCCACAATTGCCTCTGCTCCACTAAGCGACAGTTGGTTACTCGATGTTGTGGCAACAGCGGACACTGTTTGCCCCGTTTGGTGTATGGCCTCTGACAATCGGCCGTGTACCTACTGATGTACCTGTTAACCTATACACACAGCACCACCATATGCTGATAGGCGCATGTACTGTTCAGGTGTTGACATTCTGTGTTCCAATAGCTGTTGTGTGTACAATGTTTGAGGGCTGCCTATGTAGGATTCACACAGTGGGCCACCTATACATTACAATTTACAGGTGGTCGTGTTTGTGTGCCATCCATTTTACTGTGTGAGCAGGTGGAGTGGTGTGTCAGTCCATAGGGGCCTACACTGTCAGAGTATGTGCTATATGTTCCCTCTTTGCCAAGGCATAGGCATATTGGGCACACCTCCGTCTGCCTACTGGGGTTGGCACAGTGTGTTCATGGTCTGAATCCCTCTGTGCCTGTGATGGCCTTGGCAATTGCAGTGGGCTATGAGGGCCTTCACCATTTTGTCCCTGCTGCAGCAGTTTCCGCAGGATCATATTATGTAGCATGGCACATGCTATGATGATGTGGGCACACATGCCTGGAGAGTACTGCAAAACTCCACCAGATGTGTCCAAGCACCGGAACCGTGATTTCAGCATCCCGAACACACGCTCTATGATGATTCCGGTTTGTGCGTGTGCCTCATTATGGCGTTCTTGCATGGGTGTCTGTGCATTTCTGATGGGAGTCATCATCCACGGCTCCAGTGCATAGGCAGCATCCCCCACAAGGTGGCCATGTGGGATGTCCCCCCTGACAAATACCTGATACAGCTGTGAGGCATGTCAGATATGGGAGTCATGGTAGCTTCCAGGGCTGCCAGCATACACATCAATGACAATGCCCTGGGCATTGCACACGACCTGGCAGTTGATGGAGTGGAATCCCTTGCAGTTTATGTAGCGCCTACCATGCTCACCGGGTGGTGACTTGATTTGTATGTGCATGTAGTCTATCGCACCCAGTACCTCCGGGTAGTGTGCCACATGGTGGAAGTGATGCATATTGCTGGCCAACTCATCCTGAGTTCGGGGGAAGTATATATGCTCATTGGCATGTGGTAACATGGCATCCAGGAACTGGTGTAGTACCTTGGATGCTGATGCCTGTGAGATCCCCATTATATCTCCAGTTGGCCTTTGAAAGGTACCTGTGGCTAGTATTCACAAGCTTACACATACCTTCGTGTCCACTGGGATGGGTTCCCCTCTGTTGTTTCTGGTTCTCATGCGTGGCCGGCACAGCTCCACTATTTGCTGTAAGATGTCCCTGTCCACCCTGTAACACTCTACTATCTCCAGATCATGTAGCCCCTGGTAGGTTACCCTTGGTCTGAACACTCTTCTCCTCCTCCGGGGCCTGCGGTGGTTGTTGGCATCATCCTCCACAACACCGTCAGTCTCTAACACATGCTGATGAATCACAGCTATGGCAGCTCCCAACATGTACATTTTAAAAGTTCCACGTGTGTTTACACCTATGGTGCAGTGTTTGGGAATACACAGGTGTGTGTAGGGAGCTTTCACACTTTATACTATTGTGCTGTGAACACCGATGATGTCATAGGGTGTGTATGTATGATCGTAGCTACAGGGTATCTTATGTGTTTTACTACCAGAACTACTATTGTGGTGCCTTTGGTGTTGAATTACATATGGCTGCTGTGGATTACCTCTTGACCTTCCCTTTACATTTTTGCACGTTCCACCTACCATTTTCTGGCATGCATCCAGCAGCCTGCTTTCATTTGTACTTTCCTAGACCTGGCGTATCTTGCGTAATGGGTGCTATTGCCGGTCTACTGTCGGTTTGCTTTGCTCTGCTATGACAGATCTCCTATCTTTGCAATCCAATGCATCCCCTCCTTTCTTTGCATTCCAATGCCTCCCCTATCCTGTTTTGCAGGTTTCTGCAAGCAGACTTGTCAGCTGCCGTCAATTGGCCGCCGTGAGTTGATTGGTGTTGATTGCTTATTAGTACTCCAATTAATGTAGTTTCATTATATACATCTATTTCCAAACGATGGGGTCTAGAGGCCATTTATTCTTTCATGGGGGAAGGACCAAAAACCCACTTTATCATTTCATTGGTGGAATTTTGTCTCACTCATAATGTCTTTGAATTTAATAAAAAATATTTCTTACAAAAAGAAGGAACGGCTGTGGGTGCTAGCTTTGCACCATCATATGCCATTCTGTTTATGGGCCACTTTGAAAACTTATTTATTTATACCACAAAGTTTTTTCAAAATAATGTTTTGATCTACAAGAGATTCATAGATGACCTCTTGTTTTTATGCAGGGGTAATCCAAGAGATTTTGATGAATTTATTATGGGTTTAAATTTGAATCCTTGTGGATTAGATTTTACATATCAGATTAGTACAAATAGTATGGATTTCTTGGATGTGCATTTTTATATTGGTTTAAAGGGGACGGTTGAACATAAGCCTTTTCATAAAAAGACAGCAGTAAACAATTTCTTACATGCTACCAGTATGCACAGTAATTCTTTAATAGAATCCTTGCCTTTTGGTGAATTTAGACGTATTGCTTCTAATACATCCGAGAGTGTCAATGTCCAAAGGGAATTTGACATTATTTGTAAGAGACTGATGTACAGAGGTTATTCTAGAGATACTGTTTACTCACATAGGACCAGAGTGGAAGAAATGTTAAATTTAAATTCAAATGGACAGGAGGTAACAGATAAAAATAAGAAGAGATTTGTTAACAAATCTCTTTCTTTTAAGAAAAAGGATTCTGTTGAGATGGACAAAATATTCTTTGTTGATAAATTTTCTCCTTTTTCTTCAATTTTGAAGAGAATTGTTTTGAACATGTGGCCTATTATAACTAGTGATGAATTGTTGAGGAAAATAGTTCCAAATAATATTATTTTTTCTTATACAAGATGCAAAAATTTGAAGGAATTAATTAGACGTAAGGGTAAGAAGGATAAGGCATCAAATGCAGGCTCTTTTGCTTGCAATAAATGCAAGATTTGTGATAAAATTATTAACTTAGATGGCCAAAAGATCAATGGGGTTACATACCATGCCTTAGATCACTTTAACTGTAATTCTTCAGGGGTGATATATATTATTGGGTGTAATTGTATAAAACAAAAATGGTACATAGGACAAACAAAACGTAGGGTTAAGCTTAGGATTTTAGAACACCTGGGGGATATTAGGAACAATAGACTAGATAGTCCAGTTGCAAGCCACTTCCACCAATTTCATAGGGGAGATCATACTGGTTTCAAATTTAGTATTTTGGCAAGACCATGGGGAATGGGAGAAAGCAATATAAATTTTCAAACCAAATTATTAAATATGAAATCAAAATTTATTGTAAATTATGGAACACTATTTCCTAATGGTATGAATTTAGAGGTATGAAATGTTATTTAGAGTGTATATTTATTATTTATTATATAAAAAATTATATCTGTATTTTTATATTTATGCATATTTCTTTAAAAAGTTATTTACTCTTGATTGATTAATTGTTTAATTAATGTGATTGATGGTGTGAGATGTGTATTTATACTGGTTTGTGCTTTACAATATTATTCCATGTGAAGGCGAAGGCCGAGGTACCAGAATCCAGTAAAGAATTTATTCTACTATCTTTCCAGTTTGTGCTGCTTCATTTGTTTTTTGTGGAGACTTCGATTGGATTTCTTAATCCAGAAGTGTGTTCTGTCTTAGTACTCCAATTACCCTACTTCGGCATTTCCTTCTTTTCTTCCCCTGACCTTTCTGTTTGTGCTATTGTTCATGGCGCGTGCATCTGCTTACTGGGTTTTGGGCACATTTTCATCCCCATACACATGCACTTTTGGGCACCATGTGTGCTCTCAGCTAAACGATTCTATACCTTCCTCCCCACCCCTGTCCTGCAGCTTTGCTTAGCAACGGCCAGGAAAGATTTGCATTGCTCCAATGTGCTTACTGCTATGGTGGCACACCCCTCTGCTGATGTCATGTATCTCCTCTGAGCCACTCCTCAGTGTTATAGCACTGCACCGTATGGTACAACCTTCATCCGGCGGGACATTTGTGATTCAGCATTATCTGCCTCATTTGCATGGCATTGACTACTAATTCATAGTTACCGCGCCAAACACTGTTGCAGGCCCTTAGCAACCCTTGCACCTTGATTGTGGTGTTCCATGCCTACCATTGTGTATTATGGTGTAAACCTGATTTGTATTACATTGCGATTTTATGTCATTTTTATATAATTTCTTTATGTTCCAGTTTGCGCACACATGCCCTGCGGTTGTACTGTGCGTTACTGTGGACATGACATTAAATGTTGTTTTTTAGGTGTTGTGCATCTTTTCTTATGCCATTGGCTGTGTATTTCGCCATTGACATATGTTAACTTTGTAATACATGAGTCTGGTCCGCTTCCATACCTCCGATGTTCTGTTTGGGAAAATGTAAACCATGTTTTTTGGTTTACATTTCCGTGGGCTTACGCTACACCTGCACCACTTCATGAATCACTATCTGCCTTCATTTGCATGGTGTGACACTGCGCATGGGGTGATTAGCATACCTATGCCAAGGGCTGCGCAGTTCTGGCATACGCCGGTAGTGCACATGGTATTGGATCGTACCTGAATCGCTCAACGGCCATATTTGGCGTTATTCCGCCTGGCGCAAGCTTCATGAATCCTGGGGATTGTGTCATTTTAGTACGTGTGCATACAGAATAAAAACTAATGAAGGGGTTACTGTGAAAAATAATTCAGTTGTGTGTCAGGGAAATGCTTTTGCATAATTGGACAACCAAGTTTGTGGATTGCAACTCCAGTATCAAATGTGAGGCATCTCTTTTAACAATGGATGTGAGTAGCAACCTTTTCACTTTTTGTATGACTATGATGTGTATTATGTTTTATTTTGTGAAGGGAGGGTGGCAAACTCAGTCAGCCCCAGGGACACAAACCTCTAGCTACACCACTAGTTCACCAATACTAGAATTACCAATGAAACTGAACAAAAATACAAGACATATGTGGCCGTGCATCTAACTATTAAAACTCAGCAACAAAAAACGTCATTAATTGATGTTAATGAAATAAAATGCAATGTGTTCCATATTTCTTTTCAGTTCAATTCAAAATTATTATTAAAAGTAGGGTAACTTTTTGGTGTACTATTCTAAGCCCAGCTATCAGTATGCATATCATTTCCTCTACTGTAAGTCACTGATTTTTCTTTTACTTTTATAATACATAGCAGCACATATGATTGTACTGTATTTTTTTAAATAAATAAATATGTAAAGAATTGTTTCTCTTTTGTTTGAGGGAGGTATGGGTGACACGCCAGCAGAGTCAAGATAAGCATTTTCTGAATTTTTGACATGCCGAGCCCAAAAGGTTTGCCATCACTGGGATAGGGCATTATAATGTCTTCTTCTTCTGGAGACAAAGAACACGTTTCTAGGTTTATAGGTGGTTACTATTGGTCCTATTAAGCCTAGCTAAGTTTACTCCAAATTTACCAAAATATTGCTGACATGATATCAATAACCCAACAAATTTTATGAGTTACAATACAGGTTTGTACACACCAAGCAATCACAGGCTGCCCCTGTTCATTTGGGATATATGTGCCAAGCCAGCTATACATTTGCAATTTCCCATCCATTGGTCCAAGTTACATTTTAATATGATTAAGGGTGAACTTTTTTTCACATGGATGGGAAGCCTGTTTTAGAGAAGGGGAAATCTTTGAGACACATACCTGTTTCTAAAGCATGTCCTGTTTATGTCACAGATGAAGATTAGGTCCTGAGAACAGGTATTTCTGATACTATTGTTTTGCAAATGTCCAATAAATCCATCAATGTGGAATCAGAAGATGCCTTGTATGCCAGGCATAGATTGCCATGCATTAGTCTGCAGATGCCCAAGATCAGGGATGAGGTGTCCAGATGATCTTTTTAGGACTTGTTTACTCCTTGTATTCTTTTTTTTTTGTGGAAACTCTGTTCAGGGAAATAGAAGACTTAGCCAAAAAAAAAACAAAATCATGAAATAATTTTAAAATCTGAGTAATAATAATAATAAATACAGAAAAACAGGGGCATTGATATTGTGTACAACATCACCATATTACTAAAAAGGGAAGCTTTCTGCTTATCATATGATGAATTCATAGAAGTGAATATTTGACATTGTTACAAACTCAGAGTAGTTCCCAAGCTGTGGACTGTGGCCTTCACCTCATTGATTCCCATTTTGAAGATAAGTTACAATGATCTTTACTAACTCAATAAAATATATTTGCTTATTATAACACATATAAAGAAATGAATATAAAAATATTGATGGAATGGAGAAGAAATGAGAAAAGGAAGGAAGTGAAATTAAACAAGCATAATTAATAATCACACGTGGACAAAAAATGTTAGAAACAAAGTAAGAGTTTGACACTTTCTCTGATGAATAGAAGACTTGATTGGCTTTGTTCTTAAGGCCTCGGAAAGATGTAATCAGCAAATAAGGAAAAGTTCTCCAAGGTAAGACAATCCATGATGTTCCCTTGATAGTATATGTCCCAGATTACAACTGCTTAGCAAACCACTACAAAGCATTATGGTTGTTTAGGATTTGGGAGCTTATGTAAACAGTGAGCTAACTTCCAACAAATGTGTGCCTATTGTCATAAAAAATCCTTCTAAACTGAGCAGCTTATAAACAAAGGGACTTTGTCTAGATTTAGAAATATCATTGTCCACCTTTACTCAGTCCTCAGTAGATCAATCATTGAGTATAAAGTCACATTTGGCAGGTATCTGTCCAGATGCATACAAGAACTGGAATGTCCCCCAGACATACCATACTAAAAGGATACAAGGTCTAAATATGTCTTGCATAGACCGACCCAATGTATGTCACTATACTCAGTATCCTACAGAATGCTAAGAGGTGACCTGTGTCTGGCATGCAAGACATTCTCTGACACAGTACTGATGGACCTACTACACATCAGCAAGTCAAATGGCATTAAAATACTCAGTGTAAGGATCTAAACTTTTTCTGCAACATCAACAGAACAGTATGGAGGGGCAGGTATAGCCTGCAGTGCATACGGCTGCTTTGGAACAGACTGCGTATCCATGTAAAACAAAGCCCATCTCTGTCCATATTCAAGCACAACTTAATTCTATGGATGGGTAGCAGAAAATTTATCCCAGGACTGCCTCCTGTATTACTAATGGAAAGAGGCAGCTCCTAAATGCTTTAGTCCATGCATGAGTCCCCTCAAATTATAAATGGTATTATTCCAGTTATTCCTACTAGGGGTAATATATAAAATCATCAACCATGGGATGGGTAAGGCCAGTCTAACACCAAATAGGATAGGTTGAAGCACAAAAAGACAGCCTATGAACCTATATATGTGAATACGGGTTCACTACTAAATATCAAAATTCCACAATCCCAAGACTCTGAATACCAATGCCCAGAATCTCGAGATTGCGGAATCTTGAAAACAGTGAATGGAGATTGCCGTATAGTGCAGAACAGGAACTTTGCCATTCTCTTCCACTATAGTGTGATCTCAGAGTTGGTACATTTAAGTTGGAGGCGGTGTGGGGGGTGCAGGGGGGCTTACCCCCCCTGCATAAACATTATTACTGTTGGTTTTGTGTTGTAGTTTTTTTTATGTTTTATTTTTATTTAGAGATTCCTCAATCTCGTGATTCTAGGTATCTGTATTCAGAGTCTCGGGATTGCGGAATTTCGATATTTAGTTGTGAACCCATGAATACATATATATATATATATATATATATATATATATATATATATATATATATATGTGTGTGTGTGTGTGTATTTACTGTAAAATTGCTGAAACACAAAATCTTGAAAATATTGAGACCATAATATTGAAAGATAAAAATGTTAAAAAAACACAACATAAAAAAAACTAAAATATCAAAACTCCATAACAATGCAGACCCAGGAATGAGAGCTACCATGGGTTCTGCAGGGATGTGGACTCAGAATGAGTGTTACCATGGTTCTTCCAAGGATGTGGACTCAGAAATAACTGCTACTGTGGGTCCTGCAGGAATGTGGACCGAAATGAGTGCTACCAGGAAAAGTTTATAAAGCAGGGATGTGAACTCAGAAATGAATACGACAGTTGGTCCTGCAGGGATGTGGATTCAGAAACAAGTGCTACTGTGGGCCCTATAGGGATTAGAAGTCAGAAATGAGTCCTACTATAGGTCCTGTGTGGGAGCAAATCTAGGAGATCTAAATTATTGCCTTCAGCATTTTGACCTTTTGATATTTTGGTTTTCAAAATTTTGTGTTTCAACGTTTTGTAGTAGACGACAACACTGAAGTTGCATTTTAACAAGCACTCGCATTACCAATAAGGTAGCTAGGAAAAGGAGGCAGATGGCCAACAGGAACAAAAAAAAACATACAAAAGCATGTCAAATCCATCCCACACCCCCAAGCTAAATATACCAACTCCAAGCTCACACTATAGTGGGGAAAAGGGCAAACTCCCAAATAGTGGCCTACTGCCTCCTTTCCTTGGTAAGTGAGATTTCATTTATATGAAGTAGACCCATATATATATATATATATATATATATATATATATATATATATATATATATATTACATATGTGTGTATCTGTATGTGTAAGCTTTTTCAAATTATCCTACACCTCTCCGTGAAGAAGAATTCACAACCAAAAACACTCAATTTATATGGAATTTAACCTACATGTGTCACTAACACTTCTTGTTGTCTGTTACTACAACCTGCTATAATCATCTCTTACAGAAACACTAGAAAAAAATCAATCTACAAAAGCAAGCACTTTCAGTTTGTAGTACAAGAAAAGATGAACATGGTAACAATCTACCACCCACCTATATTAAGCATCTATAAGATCAGTGCTAGGAATAGTCAGGATAAGACCAGTAAAGGCCAGTTTCAGGAGTGGGGCCAGAATGGAAAGTGCAAACAAGCCAGAACACCATACCTGCCAAGGTGTAAAAGCTCAATGGCAGGATTTATTTTACTATACTTTCTAGAGTCTGTTTGCCAGGTCACAAATTTACCCAAAATTGAGGCAAATAATCTGTATATCTCCAGGGAGTAGCCTCTTCATTTGGAGAGTGTTGTTTGGCAAATACAGACATTGCACAACTATTTGAAGAAAACAACTGACATAAAGTTGGTCTGTGGAAGAAGATATCATTTAGAATCATCTGTGAAGATAAGTAGAACTGTAGCTTGACTATGTAAAGTGAGGTTTATTAAATAAAAGGTAAAAAGCTGATGGAATAAATGAGATTTCAAAGAAAGGTCAATCACTCTGGAGGAAAACCTACTTATTCTGGTACAGATGGAAGTGGGGAGTCCAAAGAACACCTAGCCACTCTGGAGGACATCGAAGGGAGAAGAGTTCAATGAGAAGTCAATCAGTGTACTACAGATGGAAGGGATATGATTTGAAAGAGTAGCCAGTTAGGGTGCTACAAATGGATGGGATATGAGTTGTGATTGTCCCTTTATTCTTGTACACTGGCATTAGAAAGCTAACTCTCCAGTCATCCAGGAGGCCATGTACTGATATTCATTAAAGATAAATACACCTTTGTTGGCAGGATACTTATTCAAGTCACTGCCAGCTACAAGACCCCCTCCATGAATCAGGAGAACCACTCTGCCTACCTGGATCTACTTGAGTCTGTCAAGATACATCCAAACACCATGGTTTTTGGTGACTTTAACTACCCATCCATTGATTGGGTAAATTACTCATGCTCTAATCACTTGCCCAAAGGTTTCTCAACTTTGCTAACTCCAGTGTCCTGGACCAGCTGGTTCACAACCCCACAAAGGATGACAGCATCCTGGATCTGGTGCTTACCAATATGGGGAACCACTGTAGCACCCCCACTGTGAGGTCTTCCCTAGTGAGATCTGACCACAAATCAGTATCATTCAAAGTAACTATCACACTTGACCCCCCCCCCCCAGCAACTAAACTAAAGAACTTCTCCAAAGCAGATTATAACCTCTTACAGGATAGTATAAATCACTTTACTGCACCTCCCCCCTCAGATGGAACTGGCATCCATGCTGAGTTCTATGCTAATGTTTTATACAAAGACCTGTATAACTACATTGACTCAGCTGTACCTGATAAGACCAAAATAAGCTCCTCAAGGTAGAGCAAACATGCCTGGTGGACAACTGCCATTAACAGGCTTTACAATAAGAGGAAGAAATTGCTGTCCAAGAGTAAGAGGTAGAGAGCCCTAAATTGGAAACACTCCCTCTTCAGCTTAAATAAGCAAATACAACCTCTTGTGAAGTCCTCCAAAGCAAACTATGAATCCAAATTAGCTTCCTCAACTAAGGACAACCATAAGGAGTTCTTTAGTTACATCCATAACCTAAAAGGAAAGGCCCATATCTGTGCAGAACTGATAGTTAATGATACCACATATGCTGAGCCTGAGGATATAGCTAATGTGTTAGCTGACAGGTTTGTGAAAACTTCACTCCCCTGTCCTCACCACATGTACATCATGATATCCCTACCACTTGTCCTCTACCCTGTATCTCTAAAGAGCAGGTTATATATGCCCTCTCTAAGGCCAAAGGCACAGCATCTATGGGACCTGATAACATCCCAGGTTGTGTCCTACATGGGCTCAAACAAGAATTAGCAACACCACTGGGTACTCTTCAGTCATAGTCTAAGCACTGGCTTCATCGCAGCTGAATAGAAAACAGCCACCGTTATCCCCTTGCACAAAGGTGGTGCTTCCACTGACCCTGGGAACTATCGACCTATTAGCCTGACTAGCCTTATCTGCAAGGCCATGGAGGGAATCATCATGGACCTTATCAACAAAGATATAGGTAATCTCCAAACATTTGACCCTACTCAGTTTGAATTTGTCAAAGGGAGATCATGCCTGTTAAACCTGGTGGACTTCTTTGAGACAATCGCCAAGGCCCTGGATGAAGGGAAATATGTGCATACAGCCTACCTGTACTTAGCCAAGACTTTTGACACTATCCCCTACTCAGGTATTATTGACAAACTTACACAGCTATGTATCAACCCTTATATTGTTAGATGGGTCACTGATAGAACCCATATAGTGAAAACAGGGGAATCCACCTCCAACAGCAGACCTGTAACCAGTGGTGTTCCACAAGCATCAGTCCTGTGACCTCTGTAGTTTGGATTTATTTTTCTGAAATACAATTTAAAACTAAAGGTCTGTGGCTGACAAAGTTTGCTGATGACTGTAAACTGTGAGCGGTCATAGAATATCCAAATGATGTCCCCATCCTACAAGAGGGTCTTACACAAACAAATGATTGGTGTCAAAGTCATGGCCTTAAACTCAATGCAAAATAATGTATTATCATCCCTTTTGGTAAGTGTGATGTTTCCAATAGCTATCACATCAATAAAAACACCCTAAGTATGCACTCAGTGGTGAAAGATCTGAGCACACAGGTTGACAGCAACCTTACCTTTGATCACCATGTCTCCACAGTGGTAAGAAGGACATTCTATATTGTTCATCTCATAAGTAAGGGCATTGCATATAGAAAAAAAAGAAGTTAGAACCTCTCTGTACTCTTCCCTCATCATGCCAATAATTGAGTGCAGTGCCCTTTTTGGTATGCACCTTTCAAGCACCTGCAGCAATTGGAGAGATCACAAAGGTTCTTCACAAGGAAAATTCAAGGTCTTCAGCAGCTGTCCTTTGTGGATTGTATGAAATCACTATCACTTTATTCTGTTGCATACAGAGTACTCAGAGGCAATCTATGCCATAATAGTTATGGTGTTTACATCACAAACACATGATACAGCGTTTGATTCTCATGTTTGAAGGAAATTTGCTAAACTTAAAAGGAAGTGTTTTGTGGCCTACCTGCTTGCTCTGAATATCTCTCATCTCTAGCTGCATTTAATTTTGATTTGAAGCTCTTTATTTAAGGTTTGATCACTTCTATTTTGTATCTTAGTCTAGTATTACATTTGTTTTGTTTTAAGTTTTCCGTTCTGTTGGAGTTTTAAGAGTTCTTGGCTAGGGTCAGTTAAAAAAAGTTACCAAAGAATTCCTTGGGAAACTGTGAATAGCATCAGTTAATTAGTGGGGGAAGCTGAGAAACAGCATTGCTCTTTTATTTAGAAACATCTGTATTTAGTTGAAGTGTTTGTGTGGCCTGCCTGCTTACTCGGAATATCGCTATTCTCTGGCTGCATTTAATTTTGAATTAAAGCTCTTCATTTACGCTTCAGTCACATCCCACCCACCCAGTTCTCATTGTGCTCTTAAATTTGGTGGCTTTTGAGTTGCCTGCCCCTACTATAAATCTCACTTTGGACACTCCTCCCTGTCCCATCTCATCAGCTCATTTTACTGAGTAGAGAGAGATGATTTGGGAAGGCTCACCCTTTAGTTTCTCAGGCTTGAATTATCTTGTTTCCTCCTTTCCTACTTAACCTAAAAAACTGCACTTTATTCATCTGCTTTTACTGTATTTGTGTTTCTTCCTACTTTAAAAAATAAATAATCCAAACGAAAACGGCAATAAAACACTCACTTTTAATAAAAATAAAAATAAAAACAACCAGTAACAGGTCTGAAGAAATTCTTTATGAATGAAAGCGCTTGTTTTTATTTTTATTAAAAATGAGTGTTTTATTGCCGTTTTCGTTTGGATTATTTATTTTTTGGATTTACTACATTATTACTTGAGGCTGTGGAGTTTTCTTCCTACTTTATTACTTTATTTTGCTTTTGCTGCTTATTTTTAAAAGTATTCAATTGCATCTATTCTGCTGCATTTATTACTGCTTGTTAGTAGTCTGATTAAATTGCAGCTGTTATTTTAAGCCTTTTGGCTTAAGCACTTGGGCTTCAGGCCAGTTGTTTTACATTATGAGGGTTTGTGGTCTACACTCTTGTGACACAAGAGGTAGCTTACATCCTTCTAAGTTGGGAATTGCTGGTTGAAGGGCTTAGTGTGTCTATTATTCTAAAAGTGTCTTAGTTCTGGTTTAAGCACTTGGGCTTTAGGCCAGTTATTTTACATTAAGAAGATTTGTGGTCTGCACTCTTGGGGGAGGAGAGGGTAGATTCTGCCCTTCTGAGCTGGGAACTGCTGTTTGAAGGCTTATTGTGCCTGCTTATTTGAACTATTTCTTTCTGAAATTGATGTGTTTTGTTTGCTGTAGCATAGACTAGATTCAGACCTGCTTAATCTAGCTCTGTTTGTATAACTAGAGCACTAAATCAGGCCATCTTTTTTGGAGAGGGTTCCCCTGCATCCTATTGGCAGGAGTGTGCAGTTAGAACTTGTCTGATTGAAGGCTGCTGGAATAGGACTCATTTTTGAACTTTTTTACTGGTTAATTTGTTAATTTGTTTAAATCAGTTTGCTTGTGTTTGCTACTGTTATATATAAGTGTGCATATTTTCTCCTGTGTTAAATTGACCTAAATGGAATTTAAGTATCTTTAACATAGTCTGGTTAGAGGTTTTGCTGTATCCAGATCTGTTTTTGTGATCGTTTTGTTTCCTGATATGCCATCTTGTGTTGGCCAGGGCCTGCCTGCACTTAGAGGGAGTAAGTGAACTGGTTGGAACTGTCATAGGTTCATATATTCATAGGTTCATACTAGGCTATCTGCCCTAGGGCATTTATAAGCCTAGCCAGAGTGTGTGTGGCTTTCACCACCCCTTAGGATGAGAATAGTATACCCATTAGTTTGCTGTGCCTCTGTCCAGCAGTGACACAGAGATGATTCCCGGGGTAAACCTACGATCTCCCATCAAGATTTCTCTTGAACAGAGTCAGTGAGGGGCTCTGCCTCACATGGACTGGGATTCTGTTCCATAGTGTAGGAGTCTCTGGGTGATGAATCTGTCCCTCCAGCACGTCCTATTTATATCCGTGTTGAGGTTTAAGTCTCTTGCTCTCGTGGCTCTGGTGGATTTGGATTTTTTGAGGTGGAGCATGTCCATTAATTCCGGGTTGGACATGGCCTTGTATGTCAGGCACAGATCACCTCTGAGCAGATGGTATGCGACTAAATAGAGCTGGAGTTTCTTCAGTCGGGCATCGTATGACATATGTTTGAGCCCTTTATCCTTTTGGTGAGGAACTTTGGGGTCTTTCCAACTGCTGCAGGTGTCGGGTAAGGTACATTCAATGGGGCGCTGTACTCAATCATTGGTCTGATAAGTGAAGAGTACAGGGGTACAATGACCTCTCCTGATCTAGATGTAAATCCCTTCATGATCAGATGGGCAATGTAGAAGGTCTTCTTAACCACTTTGGCAATGTGAGTGTCAAAAGAGAGGTTACTGTCAAATTGGGTCCCCAGGTCCCTGATAACTTCTTCCGTGTTTAATGGATTACCACCTATGTGGTAATTAGTTACCTTGTTTTTCCCAAAGGGTTTGACTATACATTTTTGGCATTTACCTTAAGGCCATGGCTCTGGCACCAGTTATCCATTTCTATGAGACCTCTCTGGAGGATGTCTGTGTCTGATGGAGTGTCAATTATGGTGCCCAGTTTGCAGTCATCTGCAAATTTTGTCAGCCACAATCCCCCTATGTTTGCCTGCACTTCAGAAAAATAAATGCCGAACAAGAGGGGGCCCAGGACTGAGCCCTGTGGGACACCGCTCGTGACCAGCTTAGAGTCTGACATGGCACCAGCAACTCTAACCCTGTGTGTTCTGTCCTTGAGTCAGTTTGCAACCCATCTTGTGACATATGGGTTTACATCTAAGCTGGTGAGTTTTTCTATGATGCCCGAGTGGGGTATTATGTCGAACGCTTTTGCTAGGTCAAGGTAGGCTGTGTGAACTGCCTTACCCTCATCAATGGCCTTAGTGACTGTTTCGAAAAAGTCGACCAAGTTCAAGAGGCAGGATCTGTCCTTGACAAAGCCAAATTGGGTAGGATCCAGTGTCTGTAGGTCTCCAATGTCTTTATTTATGAGTTCCATTATGATCCTCTCCATAGCTTTGCAGACAAGGCTCATCAAGCTTATGGGGCAGTAATTTCCAGGGTCTGTAGAAGCACCGCCTTTGTGGAGTGGGACCACAGTTGCCGTACGCCAGTCTTTGGGTACGTATCCTGTAGTAAGGCTAAGATTAAACAGCAGCCTTATGTGTGGATTTAGTTCCTCATTGAGTTCGTGTAGCACACAGCCGGGGACACCGTCCGGTCCCATTGATGCTGTGTTTTTTGCTTTAGAGAGAGCAGCTCTCACCTGGGCATCTGAGATGTTTGGGAGGCTAGACTCTGGTGGGATAGATATTTCTCCTTTTGGGGGGGAGGGAGGGGAGAAATTTGCACTGAACCTGTCTGCCAGTATGTTGGCAATGTCTGTGGGTTCAGTGATTTTTTTTATCATTTTGGACTAATTCTGAGCATATCTGGGAGTTTCCACCCAGGTTTCTAACATAGCTAAAGAAGGCCTGTCTGGTATAGGCTGTTGATAAGAGCTCAGTGACAAGGGCTGATTGGTCAATTCCAGTGTTTCTAGTTTACTTTCATTTTTGTGGTATTTAAATCCCACATCTGCATGGGTTTGTGATTCTTTGCATATCTCGTATTGCCGCTGTACTGTTTTAACCCTTTGCAAGGCATCTCAGCTGCATTGTATTCCCTTACCAGCACTCCTGTGTAAGTGAGGCCCTTGTTTGCAGCTACTATATTGATTTTATCCAGCCCTACTCACATCTATAGGTACTCTGCTCAGATACTACCCACTCTACTATCCCTGACTTCCCTTCCACAGATTCTAACAACCATAGACGGACAATTTCCTATGGTTTCTCCTGGTAGTCTGATTGATATCAGCATCCTGAGACAGTGTATCAACTGTCTTATGTACATGGGCACTCCTCTACCTACTACCACCTAGGAACACAATATGTAAGAGAGCAATTACATTAAGAACCTAGAATCCTTGCTGCCTAAGTCACAAGCCAGTACATCTCGCAATGAGAAGGCTGTCTGCACAAACACTATGAACACCACACCTCTAACACTACCTACACCTGTACAACACATACCTACATATGCAGAGGTTCTCAACAAAAACATACCTAAACAAAAGAGACCTCCGAAGAAAAAACACACATGCACATCATAACCCACAGCACCAAGCATCACACACAGTATATATGCCTGTGTCTCACAGCCTCTAAGGCCCAACTACAAACCCAAAATACTAGTCATAGGAGACTTTATCATGAGACACACAGATGTGCCCCTCACCAGGCTAGACAAGGAGAAAGTCATGGTATGTAGCTTGTCAGGTGCTATAATCTGCCATATCACACACGCACTCAAGTCTGTTAACAGGTACTGTTATGACTCTGTCATAGTCCATGTTGGTATGAATGACTTGAGATGTACATCTCTGGACTGTATGAAGAGAAACATGATTGAGCTTGCTGAATGTGTCCCAGGCAGGTACGCCCCTAGCCTTACGCAGCATCCTACCATCACCCAGAATGATGCCTCAATGCAAACAGAAAATGATTGACTTTAACAATTGGCTTAGTTTCTGGTGTCATTCCAAGGGGAACCAGTACCTAGGATGACATGATTGACAGACCCAATGCTTTTCCAGAGATGGCATTCATCTTTCTCCCCTTGGCTTCAGGCTCTTGTCTCCCCCATAGTGCCTTTTTTAGGGGAAAGTCACAAGCATATAATTACTAACATGAAAAATTCTTCTAAACAAAATGTAAAGGTCATGCTGCTAAATGCTAGGAGTCTTAGCATGAAACTGCACTCATTGCAAGCATTCCTTGCCCTGTAGGATGCTGACATTTGTGCCGACACTGAAACTTGGTTCAAAGCTGTGGAGAGAACCCCAGTCTTACCAGGTTACTCATCTTTCCATACTTTCAGACCCCAAATGGAGGGCTATAAAGCCAAACGAGGTGGAGTTTCAATATTTATCGAAGACATCCACACCTCCAGGCTGGTCATACAGTATGATGCACAGGAGACACTCCAAGTGCAGTTAACTGTTGACAAAACACCTATTCAAATCATAGCTAGCTACAGACCTCCAACTATGGCTCAAGATGCCAACTCCAGCTATCTGGACTTACTTGAATCCATCAAGATTCAACCGTCAACCCTGATCCTTGCTGCTTTAACTACCCAATCATAGAGTGGAAGACCTATTCTATCTCAAAGAACTCCCAGAGATTCCTCGACTTCATCAAAGCCAATGCATTGGATCAGCTGGTCGACACCCCTATGACAGATGAAAATATCCTGGACTTGGTCCTAACCAACATGAAAGCACAAAAGTGAGGAACCAACCACAAGGAATGCGCATGAAATTATTCTGTGTAAACCACTGGTATTCCGGCTAAAAAAGTTGTCAGCAATCCGTTGTATAATCCAAAAAGTTCTTTATTAAAATACAGAAAATAAGTGCTTTCGCGTGGTAAATCCACGCTTCATCAGATATCAATTAAAAATGCATATGCACTGGTATATATCCGCCTAGGCGCGGGAAATTAATTGAATTATTTAATGCATAGAACCTGTGTTTTAGTGCTGAGCGCTCTCTAGGCGCGCTCATTAGATAGCAAGAATTTGAGCACTTGAACAAGCAAAATCTTACAGGTAAATATCGAATCTATCTAAAAAGTCACATGCATTGAATACAAAAAATTATAAATGTGTACCCACTCATGTATTATATCAGATCTGTATTATTAAATACTGAAAGCCTGCAATCTAATGTTAGGCATAATATAAGAACATTTCATAAGGTCAATACTTCGTTAATCTATACGTAGTGAAGTCTCACCAACATTTACTGAATATAGTCAGCAAACCATAAGATATTAAAAACAACAATAATGATGGACGAATAAGCCTATATGTCCTTTACTCAATATAGTGACGGAGTCAGAAACCTGAATAGGTGTCCGTCAGAACTCAGACATAGACCTCAACATAAACATTACTTGTATAGGCATGATTTCACATGTATTACTCTTGCTGAATAACTACAAGGTAAAAACAAGATTAATAGTGCAAGTCTTTCTCCTATAACATTTTCTTAAAATCAGTTCATTTCTTATTGGTAGTTAATATTAATAAATGCTGCCATAATGTGTACGTTAACAGGATACAAAACGGAACACTTAAAACGAAACAATAGTGCAAGCAATTATTTGTTCCGTATAAAAAACTATCAGATCTTAAATTTCGAAACTAGATCTATAAAGTAGACAAATGATTATAAAAAAAAAAAAAAAAAAAAAAAAAAAAAAAAAAAAATTTTGAAAGCTTAAACGGGCTAATCCACTAAATGTAGGGGGAGCTTAGACCAAAAAAGTAACTACCATCATATTGTATGTGATGCTTCAAGGAAGTGACATAAGTTAGATAAACATATTATATACTTAGTTTGCCCCAACCTGAAAAATTTTTTCTCACAATATAAAATGAAACTAAAAACTACTTTGTCACTTACTTAAATGAGACTTCACTACGTATAGATTAACGAAGTACTGACCTTATGAAAGGTTTTTACAGCATGCCTAACATTAGATTGCAGGCTTTCAGTATTTAACACTACAGATCTGATATAATACAAGAGCGGGTATACATTTATAATTTTTTTGTGTTCAATGACATGTGACTTTTTAGATAGATTTGATATTTACCTGTGAGATTTTGCTTGTTCAAGTGCTGAAATTCTTGTTATCTAATGAGCGCGCCTAGAGAGCGCTCAGCACTAAAACACAGGTTCTATGCATTAAATAATTCAATTAATTTCCCGCGCCTAGGCGGATATATACCAGTGCATATGCATTTTTAATTGATATCTGATGAAGCGTGGATTTACCACGCGAAAGCGCTCATTTTCTGTATTTTAATAAAGAACTTTTTGGATTATACAACGGATTGCTGACAACTTTTTTAGCCGGAATACCAGTGGTTTACACAGAATAATTTCATGCGCATTCCTTGTGGTTGGTTCCTCACTTTTGTGCTTTCATTTTTCCTTCTTTTTGGTGAGTGAACCTTTTAACAGGGATACCGACTGCATTTTCAGCTTTGTTCCTCCTGTTTTTGGTTGGTTATCCCAGTACACCATGGAATCTGCTACACACTCTGAACCGGAGTCGAGGGAGACACCATCACTGTGGAATGGACTCATTCATGTAATTAACAACCCTTTATTGTCTCTGGATTTATCGAGTGATGCTGGACCTATACAGACTCAAGAAAATGGTGAGAATCTCATAGACTTTTATCCTATGTTGAAATCATTAGAAGATAACCTATACCAACTTCAAAGATATGCCTGGCAAAGGCTTCATTTAGAAGCATGTGTTCATTTTAAAATTGTCCCCAGGGGTATGAGGGTATTTTGTATGCCCACCTATGGAGACTCACACCCTGAGCTTCTAAAACAATGGCAGGACTTAAACATTGAGTTGGGGTTTACTTATGCAAGACTGATGTTAAATTACTTTCAGCCCTTGGAAACGGAACTAAGGGACAGAACTGATTTGCTATATAAACAATTATCTGAACGCTTTACTTCTAGTTTTTGTGTAGACAAAGTCAATCACATGTTTGCACAAGTTAATATGTTTAGTGAAAGGTTAAAAGCTACTAAACAGAAGAAACTGCTACGGGACTACAATGATTTTCAAAGGGGCCAAGTGTTTATTTGGCCGAGGCATCATGCTGCTCAACCAGCCACAACTGAGACTAGGATGGAAAACGTCGCTATGCCTTCCAAGCTTAATACAACAACCAACATCGTGCAACCCCTACCTCAGCCACCTACATCCATACTTCAAGTAGAGGCAACAACATCGGCCTCACTAGGTAACGCGCAAATAGCTATGGGATTTGCAGACACGCCCCCTCCGAATCAAGAAGCATTCTTTAATCGTGTTTCATCTCAGTCCACAGGAGCGATTCCTAAAAACACATCTACAGCCCCATCTTCTTCTGGGGGTTTTTTACATTATCTAAAAAAGCAAGTTACTCATTACAACAGGGGGAGGTCTCACAGCAGAGACTCCCGCAAAAGGAAATATTCGTCGGAACAGTTTCCGCACAACAGAAGGAGAAGGAACTGACTCACAGCCTTTTGTTTAATTATTCTTGTATCCCTTTGGACTCATTTAGTATTAAGGTCCTGAACAAAGGCCTTAACTTTATACCAGCGACTTGTGCGAAGTTAACAGACACATTAATTGATTTGAGGCTGTTTTGCAGGAATCTATGTTTAAAATTGCTCTTCAAGACTGGTGATGTTTGCGATCAGGGCATAGCACGATATAGAACTAAGAGCACATTTATACCTAATATGCCCACGCACATTGAGTGCTTCATGAGGGCCTGCGAACACCAATATTATTTGATGTTTAGTGAAATAACTAAGAAAGGAAGATACTACAATCTTAGTCCCCTGGAAGCAAGCAGTTTGAATAAACTTAAACAAGATTCACGGATAGTAGTGAAACCGGCTGATAAGAGGGGGGAGGTTGTTGTCTTAGATAGACATGACTATGAGAGAGGCATGTTCAGCATGCTGTCAGAAGCAGATACATATACACCAATAACTCATAAAGAAGTGTCACATATTGTGAACATGGTTAAGGATACCTTATATGATCTCGTTACATGTCGCCAAGTTAGTCAGGAGATCTATAATTTCCTATACATAGAGCATCCCACCATACCCACCATTAAAGGCATACCTAAAGTTCATAAAGAGGTGGTTCCAGTTCCTTACAGGCCTATTGTATCTGGTGATAATTGGGTAACAGCACATATCTCTAAGTTTGTGGAGGATTTATTAAGACCAGTAGTAAATTAATTTTCTACTATACTGAAAGATACTTATGACCTCTTAGAAAACATTAAGGATGTTGAACTAGATAATAGTGAACAGAATATATTCATCACCTTAGATGTTAGAAATTTATTTACATCAATACCCAATGCAGAAGGCATGGAATACATCAGACAACTTTTGAGTAAAGAAACCACCTTTAGTAATGATAGAATTATCTTGGTGTGCCAATTACTAGAACTTATTTTGTTCAACAACGTGTTTATGTTTGGCGATAGGTATTATTTACAGAAGTGGGGGGGCAGCCATGGGCACCCCCTGCGCAAATACCTACGCCAATTTGGTAGTTTTGTGGTGGGAAAAGTCATTCCTTTTCACTCATGAAAGATTTAAGCATGTAAAACTCTACAGACGCTTTGTAGATTATATCATAATTGTGTGGGAAGGTACTTTGGAATTATTTGAATCTTTTTTGGACTACTTGGAAACTACCAGCAGTTTTCTAAGATTCACCAAAGAAACTTCCTTCACTCATATTAAATTTCTTGATGTGACACTCAGCTTTACGCCTGGTGGTGGTATTATTTCTTCCTTATACAGGAAACCAACTTGGCGTAATGCGTTGCTGACTTTTGACAGCATGCATCCCAGACATGTATTCCAAGGCATAGTAAAAAGCCAGTTTCTTAGGATATTGAAATTATGCAGTAAAGATGAAGACCTTATTAAAGAGGCCTTGGTATTAGAGAGATTATTTATTAATAGAGGTTATGACCCCAAAATGGTTAGGAAAATCAAATATGAGATATTAGGGCAGAAAATACCTGTAGAGTCACCTTATACAGAACCACATGATCAGGTCCCACAATATTATTGCAGAACGAAACCTCTGGTTGATAGTTACATCAGGTACATTACAACCTATACCAGTGATATAAATAGAATACAACAAGTTATTTATGACAATTGGCATATATTAACCATAGATGGCCATACAAGAGATGTCGTAGGGAGATATCCATCTTTCCTATACAAGAACAGTAAAAGCCTAAAAAGGATTTTATGTGGTGATATACACATTACATCAGCTAAAGAAAGAATGAACCTATACAATTCTGTTTCATGCAGACAAGGTACATTCCCCTGCCACAGTTGCAATAGATGCAACTACATAACAAAAGAACAACCATTTAAACATCCAACTATGGACTATGTTTTTATTCCACACTTTTTTGCCAACTGTAACACCCGTAACTTAATATACCTTGCCACCTGTGTTAAGTGCCAGGCATTCTACATAGGACTAACCAAAAGGAAGCTTCAGGAGCGCATATATAACCACTTGTATGACATTAAGAAGAAGGTAGAGACGAATGCTTTAGCAAAACATGTCATGGAATTTCCATCACATTCCTTCAATTTCAGGGTGCTGCAAGTGGTTACTGATAATGGTAGGGATGGCAATAAGAAGAATAATTTGGCCATCAATGAACTAAACTGGATTTTAAAATTAGGAGCGCATTTAGCACCAGGGATTAATAACTTTATATCTATCAAGCCAGTTTTGTTATCTAGGTAGGTAGAAAACATCCCCTAACATGTATATAATATAATTTTTTATAACATATATTGTTTTATGCATACCTCTATTTGCATATATTTTGTATTTATGATTTTGGTTAGATAACACAAGAATATATCCATCTGCATATTTTTATGCATTATTTTTGCACATATTGTTATGCAGATTTTTTAGTGCCTTAATTGTCTGCCATTGCAGACTCATTCTTACACTTAAGGTATTAGTACCTCTATATATACATTATTTAAGTAAGTGATAAAGTGATTTTAGTTTCATTTTATATTGTGAGAAAAAAATTTTCAGGTTGGGGCAAAATAAGTATATAATATGTTTGTCTAACTTATGTCACTTCCTTGAAGCATCACATACAATATGATGGTAATTACTTTTTTGGTCTAAGCTCCCCCTACATTTAGTGGATTAGCCCGTTTAAGCTTTCAAAAAATTTTTTTCTTTTTTATAATCATTTGTCTACTTTATAGATCTAGTTTCAAAATTTAAGATTTGACAGTTTTTCATACGGAACAAATAATTGCTTGCACTAATGTTTTGTTTTAAGTATTCCGTTTTGTATCTTGTTAACGTACACATTATGTTAGTATTTATTAATATTAACTACCAATAAGAAATGAACTGACTTCAAGAAAATGCTATAGGAGAAAGACTTGCATTATTAATTTTGTTTTTACCTTGTTGTCATTCAGCAAGAGTAATACATGTGAAATCATGCCTACACAAGTAATGTTTATGTTGAGGTCTATGTCTGAGTTTTGACGGACACCTATTCAGGTTTCTGACTCCGTCACTACATTGATTGAGTAAAGGACACATAGGCTTATTCGTTCATTATCATTGTTGTTTTTAATATCTTATGTTTTGCTGACTTTATTCAGTAAATGTTGGTGAGACTTCACTACGTATAGATTAACGAAGTACTGACCTTATGAAAGGTTTTTACAGCATGCCTAACATTAGATTGCAGGCTTTCAGTATTTAACACTACAGATCTGATATAATACAAGAGCGGGTATACATTTATAATTTTTTTGTGTTCAATGACATGTGACTTTTTAGATAGATTTGATATTTACCTGTGAGATTTTGCTTGTTCAAGTGCTGAAATTCTTGTTATCTAATGAGCTACCTAGAGAGCGCTCAGCACTAAAACACAGGTTCTATGCATTAAATAATTCAATTAATTTCCCGTGCCTAGGCGGATATATACCAGTGCATATGCATTTTTAATTGATATCTGATGAAGCGTGGATTTACCACGCGAAAGCGCTCATTTTCTGCATTTTAATAAAGAACTTTTTGGATTATACAATGGATTGCTGACAACTTTTTTAGCCGGAATACCAGTGGTTTACACAGAATAATTTCATGCGCATTCCTTGTGGTTGGTTCCTCACTTTTGTGCTTTCATTTTTCCTTCTTTTTGGTGAGTGAACCTTTTAACAGGGATACCGACTGCATTTTCAGCTTTGTTCCTAACCAACATGAGAAGCCACTGTATCACCCCTATGGTGTCATCCTCCTTAGTAAGATCTGACCATAAAGCACTCACTTTTGAAGTCACCATCTCCCCTGACCCTCCCCCCTGTTAGGGTCAAACAAAAAAAGTTTTCCAAAGTTGATTACAATCTCCTGAGGGCAGGTATAAGCTTCACAGCCACCATCCCATCAGTTGGAACTAGCACTGATGTCCAAGCCTATATCAAAAAACTCTATGAGCACCTACATAGCTATATGGACTCAGCAATACCTGACAGGACCAAATCATCTTCCTCAAGGAAGACTAAACCTGTCTGGTAGACAGCAGCAATAAACAAACTCTATAATAAATGGAAAAAATTGCTGTCCAGGACCAAGAAGGAGCAGGTGCCCATTTGGAAGCAATCTCTCCTTTGTCTGAACAAGCAAATAAGGTCACTGGCAAAATCCTCTAAGGTTAACTTTGAGTCCAAATTGGTCACATGCACTAAGGGCAATCACAAAGCCTTCTTCACATATGCTCGCAATCTCAAAGGTAACACCAAATCTGCTCTGAAATGATGGTTAATAACACCACATACACTAATGCCATAGATATAGCCAACCTACTGGCAGGCAGGTTCAGTGAAACTTCATCCCCCTGTTCTCCCATCAGTAAACCAGGACATTCCCAGCACCTGCCCATTCCCGACATCAAGGAGCAGGTCTTTAATGCCCTCTCAAAGGCAAAAACTACAGTCTCCATAGTTCCCGATAACATCCCTGGTTGGTAGCATTTAGCATCTATCTGTAAAAATACATAGACGAGGGCTTCTCCTTAGATCTCTGGCCAATGCTGGAAGTCAAAATAATGGCATTCCTTCATGCTTTCAAGACAAGTAATTAATTCACACTAAAGACAATACAGAAAGTTTCCTAGTACAGACATTGTGTTTGTTGCTGTATTGAAAACTGTAAGATATCATCTTTTATGGCCTAGCCATAAAATGATTTAATTTCAGTAATTTTTCTAAAATTTACTAGACTGAGGTTAACCTCCTGTATCCCAGTTTCCACTGTTAAAATATATGGATTTAAACAGTTACACTAGTGCAAGTACATTTCTGCTATTTTCCAGTAGGACACACTGTGTATCCATTTTAAACACAAGCCTCTTGCAAATACCCTTTTCAACACACACGTCTGTACAATCAGTTTGATATAAACATGGCATACAGTTCTAATATATTTGTAACACAAGCATCTTACACAAATCATTTTGATATTCACCAATGACATATAATTATTTACAAAATTCCAGCTGGCTGGGCTGGCAGTATCTCCTTTTGTCACAGTACCCTCTGGTGCCATTTTTCCCCAAGTCACCTAACATCTTGATCATATCTGCAGTGACCTTATCTGAGCCAGCTGCTTTCCTTAACTTTATTTTCCTCTAGAGTCGGCTACTCCTCTTCTCTCATCATAGGCTGTGTCTGAGGCAGTACAGGTTCTGTGGGGTTTTCTTCACTCAGAAGCTGCTGGAAATACTCCTTCCATCTGCCTCTGGTTTCCTGTAGAGTGATGAGCAGGTTGTTGCTGGTATCCTATGAAGGGTGTTTGACTATGTTCTTTATCTTTATGTCTTTGCTTGCAACCTGATAAAGTTTCTTTGTGCCATCTACAGAGTCACTTTCCAGAAGATGGTAGAGTACTTTTGATGCCTTGTTCTTTGTTATTGTAACTCTTCTGTTAGCATCTTTGTTAGCCATTCAGTATTCCCTTTTAGTCTGGTCCATCTTTTCTATCTCACACATTTTCTGCACTCCTTTCTTTTGATGACTTCATGGACTTCTGCATTCCACCACCAATTTGTATGTACCTTGCTTCTATTCTTGGCTCAGACACATATCTGTTCTGTAGTCCTTACACATCTATTTGCTCTTCTTCCACTGGTGCTAGAGCCCTTAGAAATTCCTTGAACTCTTGTGCTTTCCCTCCAGTCAGCTTCCAGGTTTTCAGCCGAGTCACTGTTGACATTAGCACCTTTTCTGACCACTTCAAACAGTGGCTTATGCTGTGGGTTAACTGTTTCATTTGGGGATTACTTTGAAATCACTGATTCTACCCCAGTGTTCTTTCTTTACAAAGATGAAGTCTACCTGAGCTGCATGTTGGCCTCTCTTGTATATGATCTTGTGGCTGTCTGTATTATTGAGCCATGTGTTGGCCACCATCAAGCTATCTGCCATATAGAAGTCCTGAATGGCCTCTCATTCTTTACTTCTGTTGCACCACATATGTGGACCAAGGCAGTCCTCTTATCCTGATATATCTGACCTGATATGTTCATTGAGGTAATTCATAATCAGAGATAACTCATGTTGTCCTGTTTTACCTAGTAGATCCTGCAACTGCTGTCTGAATGCACTCTTTTTTTTCACTGTCACAAACCTGCTGTTAGGCATAGGCTAAGATTATGAATAGTGCTCTGCCCTTACACTAGAGTGTGATTGCCATGAGTCTATCACTAATTCTGATGGCATCCCTCACTGTCATCAGAAGACTTACTGCACCACATTTCCCACACCATTTCTAGTCTGTCCTCTTCCAAAATAGTAAACTCTGGATCTTATGCTAAGTGACATTGCTGCATTGCCCTTCCATCTCATCTCCTGGATACAGAGGAAGTCCAACCTCCATCTTACCATCATGTCATTCACTTCCAAGCTGCATCCTTTCGGTGATCCCCCACTGAATGTAGCTATCTTTGTTCATGTGTGGCAGGTTGATTGGATTTATGTCCAGCTTTTGCTCATTAGAGCTAACCCAGGTAACCCAGGCTGGGCAACTGGACACAGGGCAGCCAGTAGCTCATTGACCCAGGGCTGCTGGACATTATGACAGGAACACACTGACCAATAGGGACACATACATCCCTCCCACCATTAGCATGGGTCCCTGGTGTAAGTCTACATAGGCCAGGAACTCAACCCACTTGCCACCAGCAAATACCTATGCCCATTTTTGGCAACATTAGTCAACACGATCAAATCACCTAGAACCAATTTTACACCATCAAGTGACTAGCCCTGACATGGTCCAGATATAAAGAAAGAATCAGAGAGTCATGAAAAGCAAGTTAAAAGGTCTCCGCTTCCAGGACATGCTATGTTGCAGTGGTGGCATTCAATGTATAGGAATGGGAACAAAAAGTAAAAATCTGACAAAAGTAAAGCAGCTGAATAGTATTAAGAGCATATGAAAGTGGTGGCAGCAGCTAATGTGTCATTACATCCGAATGACACCTTCATGTGCCTCTGCAGTTGACTCCTACTGATGCCTCTAGGCATCAAATATTGCTTATTCATATTTGCATCAATAATTCCCAAATCATGCTATGTACAAGGTTATAAAAAAATTTCATCTTAAAGCTTACACAATGGCAATCTCAACTGCATTAATATTTGACCCCTGTCTAGTGCAGGTAAAGAGATATTAACTGTTTTTTATGTTATTAATTTATATAGATATAATTTTCACATTTTTCTAAATATCTCAACAACCAAGTAACAGAGACATAACTCCTTAGCCTCATATGAGAGCTCTCAGCTAGATAAATAAAATGTTGCTGACAGTATGTATGTAACTGGTGGTTGCTGAGATATTGTAAGTTATTTACAAAATATTACAAATGTAATAGTTACTGTGTTTACTGTGACTTATAAAATTCTGTTTATGACCTAGAACCTAAAGAATACTACCACAATAAAAACAGTTTGTGCTGAACAGTTTGCCATTTATATTTCTTCATAAGCACTACTGTTCCAGAGATACAAACATTTGTTTGAAATGTGAGGACATCATTTGATTCTGTCAAAAGCCTTAGGCTCCTCCCATTGGAAGCTACAATGTAAACCTGTTGAGCTCCATTGGAATGAATGAGTTAATGAGAGGCTATTTGTCTCCACAGCAAAAGGTCGAAGGTTAAGATCTGGGTACAGCAGGAAGGAGGAAAAAATGAAGAGGCAGCATTTTTCATAGATCATAGAGAAGGGCAAGCAAAGCTCATGGATCTGGTTGCAGAATGCTATAAACAGAATTAAAACCAATTACCCTGGAGCAGTTTTGTATGGCAGATGCATTCAGCTCCAAATGTAAAGATAAAAGGCACCATGAACATGAATATATATGGACTGCAAAGCTGTATTCAATCTTACATACATCTGGGAAAGAAATAAAATCATTCCCTAAATGAAAGGAATCATAGTGTGCATCCAAAAAAAGATTTAAGAATTATTAGACATCCTTTCAACAGAAATTAGGATGAAGAACTGCAACTGTTATTTCTCTACCTGAGATAAGCCTGTTTTTAATACTTTTGCAAGTTAAATCTGATGTAATTTCATCAGCCTGGATTTACTTGATAATTGAACATATCACGTAACCACAATATACTTTGAACTTTAGTCCTTAGCCAGGCAATGCACAAGAAAATGGGCTACAACCTGTGCCAAAGAGGAAGAATAGCTGGGAAGGGATGAAAAAGGATTCCTGGGAGTTTCATTGAGAAAGGTATTCCCCTTAAAATCTACTATCAAAACAAAAAGTTTATGCTGCCAAACTTGCCATTTCGGGTCTACTATACATGTTCAAAATTTCAGAAAGCCGAAACCCATACGGCCAAGACCATATGTTCGACTCCTGAAATTTCGAACATGAAAAAAAAAACACACACACACAACATTAACTTACTTTTTAACTGCTAGCAGGGGGGCTATGCCCCCCTGCACCCCCCCTTGGGGGGCTATGCCCCCCACCCCTGTAACTTAAATATACCAACTCCGAGATCGCACTACAGTGTGGAAATGGAAATCTTTCCATTCTGCACTGGTACGAAGATGCCAGTTCTGCATGGTCAACATTTCAAATGTCATTTATATGGTCTCGGCCATATGGTCTTCGACATTATGAAATGTCGACCGTGTGTAGGGGACCTGCCATTTCACATATCTTGTGTTTTTTGGAAAGATGTTTCATACCTTCAGAGTTTTGGGACTGCAGTGTATGTTTTAATCTCTAGGTACTTTCTGGGTCTTTCAGAATAGAAGTATTATGCAAACCAAGACATATTTACATGATATGATTTGCCCTGAATTAAATTTCTTCACTCTCTGTTACACTATTTTTCAGTAGCTAATTACATTAAACAACAGAGTGGATTAGTGGTTTATATTTCTTCTTCATAGCTGAAGGTTTTACTTCTTATTTCCAGTTACTGTCTGTATCGAGTTTGTATAGTACTCCAGTATCTGTGCAAACTTTCTTTGTGTATGTTGGGTTTCTCTCCCCTCACAGAAATATGGTAGCAGATGAGCAGTTATAAACTGCCCATATTCACTGCATTTACCTTTAGTCTTGTAGCTTGGGCAGTGGCTGGAAAGGGTTTGCAAAGGTTCAGTTTACTTACACATTTAACAAATAAACAACTGATTTTAGATTTGACAACATTCATAGTGAGTTGGGGAATGGAAGAACTGTAAATCAAACTCAGTTATAGTTACAACCAGTTTGCACAGAAGTTCCTGAAGACAGCAAGTGTGGCTGCAGAGCACTCACAAACCAGTAGAGGGAGACATGCACTGTAACTCTGCAGCCAGTAAGGTTTCCCTGCATCAGACATATTGATTTCTATTTCCCCATTATGAACTCCCTGCTTGCATTTCCCATAGGTATTTACTGCTGGTGTTCTTCCTATTTGTGCACAAGCAGTGCTTCCAACTCTTAGGGCTTTTCTTTTTATTTTTTCCTTCTGTTATAAGTAGGCAGTTTGTAGCTTTGTCATACACATGTGTGGTACATGAGGGCTTGCTCCCTGCAAAAATGTACAGAAATATTTATTATTGATTCCATCCAAATTAGCTTTCAGGAAGTTTGATTGTTTCAGATGGTTAACTTTTTTTTTTTTTTTTTTTGAGGAAACCTAGGGGAAGCGTCTAATGCAATGTGACATATGTAGTAAAGCTGAGTTACAAAATGCAGCCACTAGAATTTTGCTAGTAAGGGCAGCTGATGCAGTAATCAATGATGTCACAGGATTCCTGAATGTAGGCTGGAATGAAAATCCTGTAATTATTTTGCATTTGTAAGATTCTCGGCTGGAATGCCTTCTGTGTGGAGTCTGCCTGTCTACCCCGTGGTCGAATGAAGCTTAAAGACATGCAAGTAGGTGCGTGTGTGAATGGGTGTGCCTTCGTTGAAGACTGGGTGTCGGGCTGGCACCTCGGCACCATAAAAATCAACTGCCAATCATAAGCGGACCAGTGTTCCGCTGTGGCGACCCCTAACTGGGAAAAGCCGAAAGACATTACTACTGTATGTAAAACATAAGTAACAGCACATCAGCACAAACAATATTAAGCCAGTAAAAGTTATTTGCTTCCAGTATGTTAGCTAATAAGTTTATACATTAATAGGTGCTTGGAAAAATGCATATGCACTCTGTGAAGAAACAGATTTGTAAGCACAAATTATAACTATTTATATTGGAGAGAGTTACTGTATTTAGAGCTGCTAAAAATCGTAGCAGAAACAAAATGGTGAAATAAAATTTGAATAATTATGATTTCTCTTTACTGATGCATTTAGGAGAGTTCAAGTGAGCAACTCTTGATTTTTTCATTAAGGATGTTCGTCTGCAAATTCCCATAATGCTGTAAATTCAATTACTGGGTAGTTAAAGCAGTTGCAAAGGGTCAAAAATATAAAGTGTGACACAGCAGATTGCAAATTAGACTGTTTTAGTCCCTTTGATGGTTTATCTAAAAGCGATTGAATCACTATCCAATAAATC
>NC_056744.1:1371768649-1371963649 GCF_019279795.1 Protopterus annectens | reverse complement strand
CTGAGCAGCTATGGTACTATAATTGGTAGTGAGCTTTCTGTAGTACCTTGCTGTCCCTAAGAATGTCCTCACCTGCTTTTTGGTACAGGTCCAGGCCATGCCTGAATAACATCCACTTTAGCAGGTTCTGGCCCTATCTTACCACTCCCCACTCTATGTCCTAGGTAGGAGACCTCTGCCATGCCCACCTGACATTTGCTCGGCTTAATGGTCAACCCTGCCCTTTGTAGTCTGCCAAGCACCTCCCTGACATGCTGAAGGTGCTCTTGCCAGGAATGGCTGTAAATAGCAATATCATCCATGTAAGCAAGGGCAAACCCTCCTGCTCCTGCTAAGATATGATCTACTAGCCTCTGGAAAGTCACTGGGGCATTGCTCATCCCAAAGGTCTTCTTTGTGAACTCATACAAGCCAAAAGGAGTCACAAAGGCTGACTTCTCTCTAGCACTGGGAGTCAAGGGCACCTGCCAGTAACCCTTGGTAAGATCAATGGTTGTAAGATACTTAGCCCCACCCAGCCGCTCTAGGGTCTCATCTGTCCTAGGGGGTAAGCATCTGACTCTGTGTGACTATTTAATTTCCTGTAAGCCACACAGAACATGTTGCTGCCATCCATCTTTGGCACCAACACCATTGGTGAGGCCCAGGGACTGTTGGACTCTTGAATCACCCCTAGTTCCAACATTTCCTGTACCTTGTCCCTCAGAGTCTGTTTGACTCTCTCAGGCACCCTATAAGGGGCCTGTCTGATAGGCCTTTGGGGTCCTGTATCCACCTGGTGCTGCACCAGGTGGGTGCTCCATGGTTTCCCGGTGAACTTGCCCCAAACACCTGCAACACTGCTCAGATTTCTTGAACCTGGGTAGGAGATAGCTGCTGGGACATTGCTACCCCTTCCACCGAGGTGTCAGCCTGAGCCTCACTGAGAAGATCAGTCACAAGTTCTCTCTCAGACTCCTCCTGCAATCCACTACAAATGCTCAGCACAAGGGCCTCCCTATCATGGTAAGATTTCATCATATTAACATGGTACAATTTTTGCCCCTGCTGTCTATCTAGCACTTCCACCATGTAGTTAACATCACATACCTTTCTTACCACCTTGTTGGGTCCCTCCCAAGCTGCTTGCAACTTGTTGTGTCTGACAGGAATGAGAACCATCACCTGCTGCCCTACAGCATACTCTCCAGCTCGAGCATTCCTGTCATACCACACCTTTTTCTGTTGTTGGTCTTCTGCCAGGTTCTCCTGGGCCAGGCCCATTAGTTCCCTGAGCCTTGTCCTGAGGTTCAGGACATATGCCACAACAGACTCCTTGTGAGACTCACACTCACTTTCCCACTCATCCCGAATTAATTCTAGAGGTCCCCTCACCCTATGCCCATAGAGCAACTCAAAGGGTGAAAAAACTGTGGATTCCTGAGGAACCTCTCTGTAAGCAAACAACAGATGGGGCAAATATTTGTCCCACTCCCTCTTAAACTGATCTGCAAATGCCCGTAGCATGGACTTGATTGTAGAGTTTAACCTCTTAACAAGACCATTAGTCTGGGGATAGTAGGGGGTGGTCTTCATGTGCTTCACCCCACAGGACTTCCACAGACAAGCCAGCTAGTCTGACATAAAATTGGCACCTCTGTCAGACAGTATTTCCTTTGGGAAACCTACCCTGCTGAAAATCTCTAGCAAAGCATGTGCCACCTTCTCTGCCTCAATGGAGGACAAAGCCACTGCCTCAGGGTATCGTGTAGCATAATCTACAATCACTAGGATTTACTTTTTCCCTGTGGAACTTGGGGTACTCAGAGGACCCACAATATCCATAGCTACCCTCTGAAATGGCTCCTCAATCACAGGCAAAGCCATCAAAGGAGCTCTCACCTTGTCTCCTGCCTTGCCTACCTTTTGGCACTGCTCACAGGTCCTGCAGTACCCTGTTACATCTCTGGAAATTCCAGGCCAATAGACGTTTTGCATAATATGCCTCTTTGTATGTTTTATGCCCATATGACCTGCAAAGGGAATATCATGGGCTATGGCTAGAAGCACCAGATGGTAAGCTCTAGGCACTACCAACTGCTGTACTCTCTCACCTTCTAGCCCTCCCTCAGGGGTCCACTCTCATTACAGTAACCCTTTGTTCCAGTATACAGATTCCCCATTCCCTTGAGAATCAGGTGCCTCCCTAGCTACCTTCCTCAGGCCTTGCAATGTAGGGTCTGAAAGCTGAGCCTGTCTCAAGTCTGTCTTTGTAACCCTTCCCAGCTCCCCTTCCACAGGAAGTCTGGTGTCCTCTGACAGCGGTGCCTCACTGTCAGCCTGGGTACTACTACTCACCTTCCAAGGAAACATCAGTACCCACAAGCAGCTGTGGCTCAAATTCAGTGTCACTGCTACAGCGTAGCTCACTCCCTGAAGTAACCACCTCAGCAGTCCAGGCTGCAAGTATGCAGTCTGTCTGGGTCTCCCCCAGGCTACCAGACCCACATGCTTGTCTCCTAGCCTCACTGCACATAACTGCATAAGTACATAGTACTGCCTCATCCAAATCCTTCCCTCTCAGGACATCTGCAGGATGGTATTTCCATACCCCTGTTGTCTCAACCCACTGTTGGCATTTTGTCTTTCCCACTTACTGGCTCCCTCAACTTTGGTTCCCCACCTTGCCTCCATGGACATCTGTATGCCACATGGCCCCACTGGTTGCATTCAAAACATTTAACCCTAGCTCCTGGACATGTACCTGGACTAGTGGCTTCCCCTGCTACTGGCGGATTCTGTTGAGGCAGTCTGTGCTGCCCACCATAGGTTCCTTTCATCCCATGAGCAGTACTGGGGGTCCCTTTCCTGTGCAGGGCTGCCCTGCTTGCTAGGTATCGGTCTCCCTTCTTTCCCAACTCATCTGAAGTAGCACATTGTCTATTAGCTAACCAGATCCTCATGTCTTCAGGTAAAGTGCTAAGGGCTTGTTCCCTCATCAAAAGGTCTGCCAGCCCTTCAAAAGTGGTGACCTGACATCCACTCACCCAGCTATGAAAATAAGTGCTCAGTTCAGCAACATATTCACATACATTTTCATCTGCCTTGCGTCTATGCTCATGAAACTTTTTCCTATACATTTCAGGTGTTAGCTTAAAATATTCTAATACATGTCTTTTTACAGCAGTATAATCAAAACAGTCAGTATCATGCATTTTTGCTAAAGAAGTTACAGCTTTACCATGGAGTAAGAGGGTCAAAACCTTTAGTCAGCTTCATACTGTTTACATACCCACTCAAACATATGAAAAAAGCTATCAAAATGATCCCCCTCTTTAAACTGTGGAAGAAATTTACTTACCTTTTGTGCTTCTGGGGTCCAGTTACTCCCTTCCCCATTACCTCCATGACTCTGGCAAAGAGTCAGCATTTCCCTCTCATGCCTCCTCTGTCATTCATTTTCCTCAGCTTGTAGACTCCTCATTTTCTCAGCTGCTTCCAGTTCCATACACCTGGCCTCCAACTCAAGTCTCTTTAGTGCCAGCTGGATTTTTAAGTCCACTGCAGAAAGGTTGAGCTGTCCATTCTCTGAGAATATTGTATCTCCACAGTCAGTCTGATTGTCCTCCAGGCTGCTGTTTTCTGATGCAGCTGTAACCAAGGCTGCTATCAGGTCTGCTTTAGTCAGGTTTCCATGCACCAGTCCCCTAGCCTGGCACATCTCTGCCAGCAGGGTTCTTGTCAGCTTTCCATACTCCTTTGCTGACATGCTGCCTGCTCACCCTGACTAACACTAAGCTAACAAAAGAAAGAAAACAATTGTGATCTGAACTCTGAGTATACACTGCATGGCTGTTTTACAGTACAAAACACTTCTAGAGATCACTGTACATAAGCTACAGGAATTCGCTCTACCCACACCACTACAAGTCAATTAGTATGTGAAGTAGATCCCACAACTGCCAAACACTTGTGACAACCATGCCCTGGCCCAGCAATCAAGGAGCCTCAATCCTCACCACTAACACCAGGGAGGTTGTCTCATAGAAGAGAAAAGGATAACCAATGCATACAGAAAAGTACAATTTCCCTTAAGTGCACACAGAGATCACAGTCAGTCTGGTGCTGGTTGCTCCCTTGCTCACCAGGTTCCCAATAAAACTCCCCACTGGCACATATAAACTGCAACCAGAAGCAAAATGTTCCTCTGATCAACCAATAGCTTTCAAAACTGTGAAACACTTTGCCATAGCTTTCCTGTCTGTTGTGGTTCATGTAGCAATGCAACGTGCAGCACAGCTTACAGAGCTGTCAGAAGGCTTCTAATGTAAATCTGTAGTGGCTACTGCCTTGTGTGTCAGCACAAGACTTGATAGTGACAATGAAATTCTTATATCAGGACATCACTATCAAGGTGCTTAAGATAAAACAGGATTGCATTTCTTTCAATTTCAGGGCATAGCCAGTGTGTTCTATACATTGCAAATTATTTGCCAGATTTGCTAACCTTAAAGTTCTCTGACTTATATTGTTTGCTGAATGGTTTTGCAATCAGTATTTCTCTGCCACTATTGTTAATTTATATAAATCCTAATGCATGAAAAGGGTTTTAACAGAAAACCAACTACTTGGCAAACAAAACATTAATCTTGGTTTATCACTTTAAATAACTGAAAAGAAGGAGAAAGTCTGCAGTCCAGTGGGCTATGCCTTAATTTGCAATCAAGCCAAGGACTGGAAGCAAGTAACATTTGGACAATTAAAGCATCCCACAAAAAGCAACTTGTCCCTTCATGCTTAACATGTTAATGGACGCCAATTTTGTAGGCAAGTTCACAAAATCCTTTTCCCTCACCTTTAGATATCCAAACTGATGCAAACCCACATTATAACACTGGACCCTAAGCCCTGTCAGTGTGCTTTCAAGAATTTATGTACTCTGTAGTAGATTCAAACATTCACTCTCTGAAGGAGGTATGGACATCTGTTGGTTATAACTTTTTATATGTCTCATATTATAAACAAAAGCAGACCTTGGCCTGGACTCCTTCTCCAGCCTATTCCACAACATTTAGACTGCATAATTTCTGGAGTCTGTTTAAAGTTAGTTCTATAGACATGTTGGCATCCATTCTATGTGTCTTACTAGAACTCACCTAGCCTATGACATCTCATAAATATAATAAAAAAACATGGCCATAGTTTATAACTAAAAAATGCCAGATAGAAAGATGCCTATGTAAACTCAAAACTTCCACCAAAATAGATGTATTTGAGTACTTTCATCAGAGATACAGACACTCTTAATAGACCATTAAATGCATCATAAATAATGAATTAATTGATGCCACAGGCAATCACATTAAACCTTTTAGAACCTTAAAGACCTATGAAAATCATTTTAAGAAATTCATCATTCATAACTTTGTACTTCTCATCTTTCAAAAACTAGAAATGGATAAACGATTGTTTAAATCTGATTGGATATTAGCATTAAGGCGTCATGGCCAATTTTTTTAAACTCTTAAGATTTTTCCATGTTACAACCCATGCTGTTCTTATGTATCTTTTCTAAAATAAAGAACCAAAATCATAAATATACAAAAAGGCACACTGGAGGATAACCACAATCCAACTCCAAACTTTAATGATACTGAAAAATCCGAAAAGCAATGAAACACATGAATGCTTAACGTTATCACCGCGTTTTCATCTGATAAGAAAACTTCATCAGATGTGAGCGTACCAAAATTAAGACCAACTTATATAGAAAGACTTAACTCTCCAATTCACAAATTAGCCAATTACCATTTAACAATTAAAAAGCACTTGTAGAAAAAGACAGTGTAGTCTCAGTGTTATAAAACAGCTATTAAAATCATAGTTAAAACAATTTTGTGAATCAATTCAACCTGCAATTAATCATGATCAATGTGGGCATAAATAACAATAAAATAAATAAAAATAATAAAAATGAAAATGAGAAAAAACATTCTTAAGTTATAAAGACAATAACTTAACTGTCGAACACTACCATCTACTGGCCAAACTAAAAAAAAGTTTGTAACTGTTGTGCACTTTTATCCACTTCATTTGTTCGCTTTAATAACCAAACTCACTTAAAGGACCCACACTCAAGTGAGTGCTTGCCCTTCTGAGAAATATTTAAAATGAAAAAAAAATCCATAACATTCATCAATTTTTTCTGGTGACAGATACTCCTGCATGACATTTATTTACCCTCTCTAATTGTTATGCTACTTCTTTAGAGAAATTTTCTCAAGAAACCCACCTCTAAGAAAGATTTTCTTCCTGAAGACTTTCCTGTCTCCTGAAGACCATAATTTAAACAGTAGTGATTTACTTACACCAACCTCTAAGTCCAGTTTGATATTTCATCTTCTCCGAGGCCTCTTCAA
The DNA here is from genome assembly GCF_019279795.1 of Protopterus annectens. Classification (NCBI taxonomy): domain Eukaryota; kingdom Metazoa; phylum Chordata; order Ceratodontiformes; family Protopteridae; genus Protopterus; species Protopterus annectens. The sequence goes on along the minus strand of NC_056744.1, from coordinate 1,371,957,251 downwards.
TACCAAACATAATGCATAACCTTTAGTCACACAATGTGCACTTAAATCTATTTGGAAAGTCTCTACAGGCACAAAGATCATCTTCTGTCTTATTTTAAGTGTATTTCAGAACTTGGATGTTGCACAGTAAGCAAGCATCATTACTTTCTTACTTGCTGTAACAACCAGTGCAGATGGCACTTTTTTATCATAGCAAGAGTTCATTTCTACTTCTCCCTTCTATACCTTCCTTTTTATTCCTTTTCACAATGGCAGTTTATCTTGAGAATGTCAGATTTCAACTGACATTTTTGACACTCTATTAAAAATTACTTATAACACACAATTAAAAAGTTAAATTCTGAGTTTCAGAGGGCAATTTTATTTTTAACCACTTGACATAGTGGCCTGCAATAAAAATTAGCCTGAAAGCATTACCAACTAAGACTACCAAAATATCAATCTTTAAAGATTTTCAATGCAGTAGAAGCATTAAAATATAAACTAACATACTGGAAATGGAGTTTATGAATAAGAAAAATAAGACCCCCTAGGGTTTACATACACAGTATCAATGCCTATAAATTCAAAACAGTGTTGAGGGTTGTTAGAAACATGTTTGAAAAGTGCATTGTTATTGTTTTGTTTCCTGATATCCAGTGTATTTTCATATATACAGTCCCTTAGATGCCTCTGCATCTTCCCAACATCAAAACACTCACAATGTTTGCACAGACCGTATAGTAGGAGACCCTGGGGAGACCTTATCGCACCTAAAGACCTGAAATGGCAGATTAAATTGAATACTCATCTGCCACCAGGTCTCAGTGAATAAGGTCTCCGCTGTTAGTATATTAAAGCTCCATTCATATATGGTTTAAAGCGGTCCTAATTATAAAGTTGTCTTTATATTGTAAATATTGTCAGGACTTATTTTCATTTTGGCCCATGCCTTTTTATACCTTAACAGTGGGGTATGTTGTTTCATGTAACTTTATTCAACCAGTTCCACACCAAGTTGTGATTTGTAGCTCATGTTTTATTAGGGTGGTTTTTGGTTCATCTGTTAGTGTCTCTTTAATCTTAGCTTCTTTATTGGTGACAATGTCCCATGTGACCAAGGTTGGAGAGTTTTTTAAATGATTGTTGTAGTCTTATTCCTAGATTTTGAGGACGTCTTTGGTTACAAACATAACAAAAGTGCTTAATCTTTTTTCAATACATTTTTATTAGCAGCGGTTTGTGTTGCATCTGTTTCCCTACTCTGTGCCTTTTGTCATTATAGAGTCACTCAACACCAAAACAGTTTTGCTTGTGGAGTGGTCTGGTGTGCTGGAATTGGGATCCTTTGTCTTAAGGTAAGATATGTGTTCTGATGTTTGATTTTTTTTTTTCTGAGACACAATCCTTATTGGTCTAGCAGGCAAATTAAAGAACTTCTTTGTAGAGTCAATATAAGACTACATTATGTGTCAGATTTGGGATCATAGCATATGGTACATTAGTGCAATAGTCACAGTCTGTATTTTATGTGATAGTAAGGCCACTACATCTCTTCAATGTTTGCACCTCTCACAAACAGAATTATTTGTGTTTAGTAGAAGTTTATCTGTGAACATAAAGCAGTTGTTACACTGCTTTGGGATACATAATACTAAGAGCCTGATAATAGAGGGGAATCAAGTAGGCTGACCTTCCATCTTGTTTAGTGTGATGTAAAACTTTATTGACATACAAGGAGTTGCAGAGTTTAATAACATAAAGATTTACAGTCTACTGAGATAGTTATCAGTTAAGGGATACATGGTGCAATTATGTTATACATTCCTATTTACCTAAATGTGTAACTTGAGTATATATGTGAGTGTCATAGCACAGCCCGGGAACCTTGACTAACAGCAGTGTTGCACTATTTGTAGCAGCTATAAGTTAAGTTGCCTAGTGTATCACCACTTGGAGCTGCTATGAGCTGCTTTTTAGGTACACAGCTTGCTGTACCTGTACTTAACAGGAGTCTAACTACCGATCGGATTTTTGGTGGGTTATAACTGAAAGTGCCTGTGTCTATGGAATGCATGCTGCAAATCTGCTGAGCTAAGCACAGCACAATATAAATTATAAAGAGAAAATGAAAGAGTTAATGAAAAACAGCTGAAGCTGTAACCAAAAGTGTTTATCTTCCTTGAACTGTAGCAATCACCGCACTACCAGCAGGATAACCACTAGAGAGTCTAGATCATCACTATGAACCCTCCCGTTTTTCCATTTTCGACATGGGCTTGGTTTATCATGTCAGCTGCCACCACCTCTCTTAATTCAGTGCCTTTTTCCTATCTTTTTCATCAGTCAGGCCTGACTGTCACAGATCTTGTGTCACACGATCCCTCCATCTCATTGTTCAATGTCCTTATTTCCTCTTGCCTTCTTTATATTTCTCTCATATTCTCTTCATCATATCATTTTCTTCCTTCCTTCCTTCACATCATCCTGAACCACAGTAACCTGTTCTCCTTGATCTTCTCTGCAATTGGAGCTCTTTGGCTTCTGCTCTGATGTCATTATTCCTTGTCTGTCCAACAATGTAGATTGCACCACCCACCTAGGGGATCTTCATTTCCATCACCTCTAGCTTCCTCAAATGCTTTGCCTGCACTGCCCAGGTTTCTGTACCACCAGTAGTACTGGTTGTACCACTGTTTTGTTTGCCTTACTTTTCAGCTTCTTTGGCATTCTTCTGTCATAAACTACCCCTGACACTCTGTGCCAGGTGGCTGTAGCCCCTCTGATTCTAGCTTTAACATCCTCATTCTGACTTCCCTTTTCCTTAACCACCCCTCCCAGATACTTGAAGCTGTTAACCTGTTCCATTATTTTTGCTTCTATCTCAGTTTTTAGCTTCTTCTGATTTCCCCCATTTGCTGACATTACAACTGTCTTATCTGTACTCAGTTTCATCCCATGTACCTTCAGTTTTGCATTCCATTCCCTTACCCTTTGCTGAAGTTCTTGCTCAGAGTCTGCATATAATGTCACATCATCTGCATTCTTCAACTTTCTTGATCTGTTCCCTCTGACCTGTTTGTTAATGTAGTCAATCATCACTATGAACAGAAGTGGGCTCAAGGCTGAACTCTGATGCACACCTACCCCCACTGGGAAGAACCCCCCCCATAAGACCAAACACTGTTCGTACTTGAGTCATTGGGTTCTTGTACATAGCTTGCACATATACATACACACACACACACACACACACACACACACACACACACACACACACACACACACATACACACACACACACATATATATATATATATATATATATATGTATATATATATATATATATATATATATATATATATATATATAGGGATAGACCTTGACCATGTTGTGGATGGATAGATAGATGGATATAGGGCTCTCTCTCTTTCTCTCTCTCTCTCTATATATATATATATATAAATGTGTATATACATGGGCGGACTTCAAACATTGAAGTACACAAACCTCGAATATCTAACGATTGATCAAAAGCCAAAACTATGAAAAAAACAAAACACTTATGGTTTTTGCAGGGAGGCAAGCTTCTCCTGCATACCCACACTCTCCACTAATTATATATACCAACTCCAAGATCGTTTTACAGTGGGGAAAGGGAAAACTCCCTGATCCCCATTGTGCTTAATCTTACACAGATTTAACACTGGCAGAAGCAATCAAACAAGTTTCGAGCACTTCTGCCAATGTTAAACACATTCAGAATTCTGAAAGTTCAATTAGAAGAATGGTCTTACAGATAGAGAGAAAGAGAGAGATCCCTATCAGAAGATCGAGTTTTCAGAAACTCGAACATAAAAAAAACACACACACACACACACACACACAAAAACTAACTTTTTTATATTTTTGTAGGGGGGCAGTGCCCCCCCCCCACATCCCCTGCTAATTTTATATAATAACGCTGAGATTGGACTACAGTGTGGAAATAGGTAAATATCCCAATCTTCACTGTACTGCAATCTCCATTCAAAAGGTTTGAGTTTTTGGAAACTCAATCATATGGTCCCGACCATATGAATTTTTAGTTTCCAAAAACTCGATCTTTTGATATAAACCCATGTATATATCTATATATATATATATATATATATATATATATATATATATATATATATACACACACACACACACACACACACACACACACACACACACACACACACACACACAAACAAACAACAAAAGGACAAACTTAAAAAAAAAAAAAAAACAGCCAGAGAAACTAACTCAAACGGTTCAGTTTTAAGCACTTTCATTCCTTTGCTAAAATGTGGAAATTCATCAGAAAACAATAAGTTACACGTGTCCTGTTTTAAAAGACCCACTTTGAGTCACTTATTAAAACTAAAAATCATAGTGTACTAACCAGACAATGATTGTTTTAAAGAAATAAGTCATTAAATACATTGAAAAAGCCAGTAAAACTGTGTTTTGATCATCTAAGAAACAAATCTATTATAGTCTCAGTGCTAGGAGAAAACATTTTAAATTGATGTGATAATTTAAGCCAGGTGGCTTACCAGCAACAAGCCTAATCTGCCAGTCGGCTTCCTTGTACTCAAGCAAAACATCACAGTTACCTTTAAATTTTCGTGTCTCCACCACATCCAGAACAAAACTGTAAATTTCTTAAAATTAATCCAGGGTCCCCCCATGCTCCCTGTTATTTATTTATAAATAACAACACCAAGATCACACATCACCAATGTAAGGGCAAATTCTCTTACCCTGCTGCAATGTGATTTCATTCAAAAGGCTGCCAGAAAGAACTCCATGCAAAATAATGTGCAATCATATGACCATTTGGTTTTTCTGTTACATTAGTAAGAAACATTTCACTCATATGAGTGTTAGCTTTTCTCAGCTGCAACCAAAATATATAATATACAAGTGAATGCTACTATATCAATCTGCACATGCACGGAAACACAGGAGATTCGAGCAGACATATCAAAAAAAAAAAAAAAAAACAAGCAGCCAGAGAAACTAACTCAAATGGTTCAGTTAAACACATAACGGTACTGAAATTCCAACCCATTGCAAAAGGAAAATAAATAACTTCCTTTTGTAATCAGCTAACCAAACCCCTACCACTAACTTCAGACCCACTAAATATTGGTAGTATTATGATAAGGGTGTTTTGTAATGTAAGCAGTAGGGTTGGAGTTCGGGACAGGGGCAAGATTAAGATAGCTTTCTTCATCTTTTTCTTTCAGCTGCTCCCGTGAAGGGTCATCACTGCAGATCATCTGTTTCCATTTCTTCCTGTCCTCTGCATCTTGCTCTGTCACACCAACCACCTGCATGTCCTGTCTCACCACATCCACAAACCTTATCTTAGGTCTTCCTCTTTTCCACTTACCTGGCAGCTCCATCCTTAGCATCCTTCTCACAATATACCCAGCATCCCTCCTCAGCACATGTCCAAACCAACACAATTTGGCCTCTCTGGTTTTGTCTCCAAACCATCCAACCTGAGCTGACCCTCTAATATACTAATTTCTAATCCTGTCAATCCTTGTCACACCCAATACAAATCTTAACATCTTTAACTCTGCCACCTGCAGCTCTGACTCCTATTTTTTGTCATTGCCACTGTCTCCAACCCATATAACATAGCAGGTCTCACTATCATCTTGTAGACCTTACCTTTCACTCTTACTAGTACCCGTCTGTCACAAATCACTCCTGACACTCTTCTCCACCCACTCCACCTTGCCTGCACTCTCTTCCTCACCTCTCTTCCAAACTCACCATTACTCTGAACTGTTGGCATCCTCACCATTCACACACATATATTCTGTCTTAGTCCTGCTGACCTTCATTCCTCTCCTCTCTAGAGCATATCTCCATCTCCCCAGAGTCTTCTGAACTTGTTCCATACTATCACTACAAATTATAATGTCATCTGCAAACATTATAGTCCACGGAGACTCCTGTCTGATCTTGTCTGTTAACCTGTCCATCACCATTGCAAATAAGAAAGGGCTCAGAGCTGAGCCCATCTCCACCTTGAGTGCATCTCACTCCTACCGCAGATCTCACCACTGTCACACTGCCCTTGTACGTATCCTGTACCACTCTTACATACTTCTCTACCACTCCCATTTTCCTCACACAATACCACAACTACTCTCTAGGTACCCTGTCATATGCTTTCTGTATGTCCACAACGATACAATGCTCATTCTGACCTTCTGTAGAGTTCTGCATCAACACCCTGAGAGCAAACATAGCATCTGGAACAAGATTAAGATAGTACACATTATAAAGGATGGTGATTGCGTCTCCAGATCACTCCCTATCCCTAATCGTAAACCTTGTTTCCTAAACTAAAAACTACAAGTTATTCCCTAACCATAATCCCAAACCCTGCGCCATAATGCTAATGCTAAAACTCTTAATTGTTTCTGAGCCCTAATCACAAACTCCACTCCTTAAACATAAAACTCCCAGTCACTCCCTAAACCAATCATTTATTCCCTAATAGTATCCCAAACCCCACTCCCTAATCTTAACCCTAAACCAAAATCAGGTAGTCAACCCCTAAACCAAATGATTAAACTCCCACTAACTCCCACTGCCTCCCCAAAGCAGCCTTTGCTACCTGCCTGAACAACAAGTAGTTGGCATGAGATCATGGTCCTCAAGTAGCCAGGACTTGAGTACATGACATATAACAATTGGATCTGCCGCAAAGATTCTTCACTTGGGATGGCAATATGGTGAGAAAATCATCCAGATTCTATGAGTTCTGATTCAATAAATTTTGAAATACCATTGATCTTCCTCATATGAAGTCTGGTATATGAAATCATTAGGAATAATTGCATTAAGTTGATGTCTTTAGAGCTGGAATAATGCTTAGGTGAAGGAAAAATATGGTCAGGTGTAAGTCTGAAATGAGACTGCCTACAGAAATACCTCCAGTAGTCAATTAACTATAAATACAACTGCAAATTCGTTTTCATTTTAGGTACATGATCAATGCAGGCAAAAGCTTTATAAGTCCTTGTACTTTTTAATTCTCATTTATTTATTTATTTATTTTCTTAATAAAGTGACTGAACTGCTCCAAGGACCCCTGTCAGTTATAATCTAAGGCAATTATGGAAATATGATAAATAAAACACCAGACAGTACATATTGCTATAAGAATAAGAATATAAATCACAGATATAAACATCATTAATAGACAGTAGAATGCACTTTGTTACAAGTATAAGCAGAGCGATTGGATGTGGTACTTGCTAGCTTGCACTTTCCAAAACCGCTTGGTAATGTCATCAAATTCTTTTATAAGCTGTGTCTTCCAGTAAGCCTCAGAATCCTAGAAAAATATTTTAAAGTTGCAGATAATCAACATAACTCCTACACTGTAAATGCTGCACTTGCTTAATGTTTCTTGGACCTGGTAAAATATAAATCCCCTGATCAGCTTGTCCTCAAACCAGAAAGAGTTTATCTTACATTTACTAGCTCAAACTTGTTAGAAAAAAACACGAAAGTGCTTATTTTACTTTGTTTTTTATTGTCATTTTAGCTTTTTATGTATTTAATATCTTATTTTATTGCATTTTACAACTTTCTATACCTTACCTTAAGCTTCTAGCTTTGTGTTTCCATCACCTGTCTGTTATTGTATTCGACTGCACCTTCTTGTAAGTGTTCTCCCTTTGATTTTTTTCACTTTATAAACCTTTTTTTTTTTACATTCAGTTATAGTTTCAATCTGTTTAACTTCAAATTGCTTATATTGTCCTGGGGATTCATTAAGCACATACACTTCATGCTAAACCTACACAGTTTGGGCATGTTAGTGCAATTAACAGCAGAGCTCACTGAATATGCATGCTACTAAATGAGCCTACACATTTATCAATGCCTTTAAATGGTCAGCAGAAGTATTAGTGAATTATTCGATTTAATAAAAATTAATCCTGTTCACTTTACTGACCCATGTACATAAAAAATAAGCATGCTGACAAAAGGTGTGAGAGTGACAGTAAGCAACAGTGCAACAAAGGGGAGTAAATGTGATACAAATGTTAATACAATTCTGAATTGGGATAATAGCTAGCAAAGGCAGTAGATACTGTGTCATGTCATGTACATCAGAAAGGGACATGTCTTTGCCATTTATTGTCATTTGCAACTATAGAAAGGGGATATTTTACCTTTAAGCATGTATTAGCCAGGCATGTGTTTTATATTAATGTAAATGCTAGACAGTAATATAATAATAGGCAAAATAGACTTGTTTACAGTTGTCACTATTTGTGTTACTCACATGGTTGTACTGAGAATGCCTAGCTACACAGCGCTGAAGTACTCTGTCACTGGAATGCATACTGTGGGAGTCATCAAAGGTAATAAATTATGCAGATTAGAGTGCATATGATGTGTGCTGTGTCTTCAAGAAGTATGTCAAAGACTGTATGTGCACGTATAAATTCAAGACACATGCAATCCCTAGTGCCATTTTGAAAGACCAGCCAGAGAGTGAGCATGCATGATCGCAGTTGTTAGTTTGTGTATAAGTTACTTATGTTAAAGTCAGTAAACTGCTATAGTGATGTGTTTGTATAAAATAAAGCTGCTTGAACAGAACCCATGAAGACTCTTCTGTTATGTCCAAAGTAGGAGACCAACATGGTGTCAGAAGTGGGATAGCAGAGAATAATATTTGGAGCCATGAGGTGCAGAGACCACAGTGAAGGTAAAACTAAGAGAAACGAGCATGAAAAGAGCCATAAAACATTCAAAGGTAATGAGAAGTAACACAAACTCTTCATTTGGTAGAAAAGACAAAATGGAGCATTACAAGGGCACAGGCTGCATTATTAAGCAAGCGGAAGGCACAAAAATGTTTAAAATAGAGGTATTTGATGAAACAATTAACAGTAAAGCAAAGCAAAATGAGCATATTTAAAGCAAAATAAGCGTGTTTAAGGCAAAACCAGACATGTTTAAAGTAGAATGAGCACAAGAAAAGTACAGTGGGCATGAAAAGGGCTTAAACAAGCAAAGCAAATATAATAAGGGCAAAAAGGACACATTAAGCAAAAATAAAGCAAGGCGCCTGCATGTGTTTTGGCAAAGTGCTGTGTTTTGGCATAACTATGGCTTCGTATTGTATCAAGGGCATAACTAAAGTTATTTGAAGTATTTCAATGTGTGTAAAAGTGCTTACAGTGTGTGCTTATTACTGTGCATATATTTTGAAGAGTTTATTGTGTGCAAAGTGCAACTATTTCATGAAATACAGTCAAAGTATAGCCATTTTGAAAGGTTTCTTGTGCTGGGTATGTCTATTCACAAAGTGCCACCATTACAGAGTGTTTCTTGCACTGTAAAGAGTTGCCTAGCAAGGTACCACCATTTTGGGGAAAATTTGGTGTGCTGTGTACAGTTTATTCGCAAAGTGCAATTACTTTGAAATGTTATTGATTTTGGGCAAGAGATGTCTAGTTCATCCGCATTGTGAAGTTTCGAGATGTTTCTTAAAATAATGCTAAACCACTTTAGCAAAATGATACTACAAGAGTATCACAATGCTCCAGAGTCTTATTTCACAAAGTCCAATTATTTAAAGGTACTACGAGTTTCTTCATTAGCATAATTTAAAAAAGCCCAAATGGTATAATTTCAGAAGCATAAAGGCATTGTACAAAGTTAGAAATACTGGCATAAGTTTCTGGCATACATGCATCTGTGTGTTCATGCTTATTTGCAAAAACCTTGACTGGTATATATATATATATATATATATATATATATATATATATATATATATATATATATATGGCAGATGGATTTTGAAAGCCCCAACCACTTGTATTTGATCAGAACATTGCAGAAAATTGGAGAATATTTGAGCAAGAGTATATTTTCATACAAGCAGCTTATGCAGATAGAGATCCACACACCAGGGCATTCATTTTGCTAAACCTAGCTGGGTCAGAGGCCATAGAAAGAGAGCGTTCATTTGTGTATACACCAGCAGTATATGAAGGAGAAGGTGAAAACTGTCATATTGTTGTACAGGCTGAGCCAAAGGAAGACCCTGAGTGTTTGAAGCACAAGTTCAGAGAAATGTGTAACCCCCAGACAAATATTACACTAGAGAGGCATTTGTTCTACATGAGAGATCAGAAACCAGGAGAGACCTTTGTGGCTTATATAATTGACCTGAGAAACAAAGCTAAAACGTGTTGGTTTGGTGACTTAAAAGATGAGTTGATAAAGGACAGGCTTATGTGTGGTATTAATAATGTTGCTGTGAGAAAGATTTTGCTTTGTGACAGTGATTTAACATTGGACAAACCCACACAGATTTGTCAAATCCATGAGGTGACGGAAAAACACACAAGTATTCTTGCAATTGACAAGAGCATGGTTTCAGTTGGTGTCAGAAGAAAAATTCAGATGAGTCACATCTGCCTCAGGTCATGAAAAACTTCTTTATTAGCAGCTAACAACCAGATTACACATCATGTTGGCCAAGATGATTTCCTCCTTTGGTCAACTTGTTTACTGACATCAACTTTTATACTGCAAGCAAAACAACTTTTGCTACATTTCTGACCATTGACAGTTGGCTATGGAAAAACACCTGTGGTAAACATGTTTATCAAAATTACCTCAAACCAACAGTTAGTGCAGAATGTTCAAGAAGTACAGAATGTTCAGTTCAACAATGGTAGCTCAAATTTTCCAGGACACACAGCCTGCTTCAGTAAATTAACTCTTACTCTTATCCCAGGCTTCACTAAGCTATAACCAAGTCTCCTTATTCTGAAAAGCAGAAAACAGTTATTATTCAGGTTAATAAGCAATGCTGCATTTTGTTCACAGATGAGGCCCATCTTTGATAGGCATATCCCAACAAATAACATGTTCACTTTGCAAGAAGAGGAAAAAGACAAATAACAGTATGTTTTTAAAACATTTCTCTTAACATTTCCCCCCTGAAAACACTTTTTATTTGTCTTTTTATTTCAGCAATATATGGTAAAAACTAAGTTTTTCTTTGCATACATTACTTCATTGGCAAGACAAACTTTTAAACTTCAAAAACATTTGCAAAGAGTCACATTTCAATGTATTCACTTTCACCAGACTGTTGTAATTGCTGGTACATCGTCTTCGTAACAGCAGTATCAACCAGTCTTTGTAGAAGACCTCTGATACAGGGTATACAACAGCAACCACATACCACCACGATAGCCGCAGCGACTCCAATGGACACCAGGAAACTGCTGATGAGATGACTCAATTTTCCAAACCACATTTGTAGAAAGTCTGTAAAGGGATTATTTACCCCAGAGTTCTCTGCCAATTTTTCGGATAACATTTCCAAACCTTTCAAAGCTCGAGTGATACTTCCGTCAGGCGCAGTGTTGTTTGGAATGTACGTACAACAGAAAGTCCCAAACATCCTGCAAACTCCTCCTTTTTTGGCCAGGAGCATATCCAATGCAATTCGATTCTGCCACGCCACCTGCGAAGTGGCCCCTAGTTGTTCAGCAATTCCTTTCAATGCATCTTTGGTATAGTTCACAAAATGCTGCTGGTTATAGTAAATGTAGTTGATCCAGTCCACATTCTTATTAGGTTGAATCCAAACAAAGATGGATATAAAACCAGCTGCTATTTGGTTTATTGCTTTGTATTCATCAGGTACACCTCTTGGTACGCCAATGCTATCGATGTAGACACCGTTATCGAAGGATTGCTTCGGTGCCTCTCTTTTTCTCCTACTCAACCACTTCGGCTTTATTTCAGGTTCTCTTATGAAATTGCTTGCTGGAACTGGGAAAATGTAGAATGGCAGAATTAACTTTACAAGTGCACAAGTTCCCTTCCAGGGAATCGTAAGCCTTGATCTGAGTTTGTTGTCTCCACATAACCACCATACGTCTGCTAAACTGTGAGTTTGGTTCTCCAGAAATGGATTTTCATTGCCATTCACAGTAACATTGCAATAGTTCTGTCCCATATTGCCATAATTCTTCCCTGTGCCATCTCTGGAAATGCACATATACGAACCTGGATAGGAAATCGCTGCAGGTGGTTTCTCAACTTTGCTTATGACTGGAAAATGCTGAGTTTCATTTTTGCATTTATCTTCAGTTTTGTTGAAGAATAATTTTAACAGACACGTTAGGTTACCTTCATCTCGCATCAATGGGACTGTCGCTAGTTGCTGTTTACCTTCAGCACAAGAAACACAGTTCTCACGATGTGCCTCTCAGGTACTATATCTAACCCAAGATAACCATTCATTATGGTGTACAAATCCCGTCTCGAGTAACAATTGTTCTTCTTCTGTGAAGGCAAAATCTGCTTTACTTGTAGCATTTTTAAGGCTTTGTACTTTAAGTTGGAGGGTCCCCAAAGGATCAGTTCCAATTGGAAGAGATACTCTGATTCCATAAACTCCTGAATCACTTTCTTGTGGTGACACAATGGTTATAGTAATTACTTCGGTACCTTGGAGATGCGCAATTTTTATTCTTTGTTGCCTGCTTTTATCTTTCTCTGGTATCACTGCACCACTTATTTCCCATCCATTTACATCTGTTGACCACCAAACATTTGACCAGGACGTACAGTCTCTATTGCACAAGTATTTTGCACGAGTCAAGAAATCATTATTGTTCCATTTAGAACAGTCCAAAATTCCTTCACAAAATTTCACCTTAAACACAGTAGTAACACCTGTTTGCGCTTGCAGCACCACCATTCCTTTTTCTCTTGCAACTGTTCCTTCTCGTATGGACATATTTACTTTCACAACCAAAATCATTATCATGTAACAGTTCAAGTACCAGTTGAACATGGCCATCCTCCCTAAGGACTACCTCGTGCCATTGGTTTCTTCACTGGGTTTGAGACGAACTAACCCCTATTGGGCTAATCCCCCTTTGTAGCCAGACTTTGTGCTCAGAGGTCCGGTGGAGTTTGACCAATATCAATGGCAGAAGGAAAAGTCTTGAGTTTTTTACAGTGGGTGATATGAATCCACGAAGTCCTCTCAGCGATCTTTACAGCCATAGGTGTCAAGATAAGTACTTGGTATGGGCCTTCCCACCTGGGGGATGACAAATTCTTTCTCTTCACAATTCGGATCCACACCCAGTCCCCGGGTGCCACGCTTATCAAGGTTTCATTTCTGGAATCTGCAAAGGAGTCATTGGTTACAAGAGACTTGACATTTAGCAACTTCTTCATATAATCCGCTAGATCCTCACCCCCCTCACGTTCCACTGGCAACAATCCTTGCCACTGCGGGATGTAATATGGTCTCCCAAACAAAAATTCAAATGGTGCAAGTCCTTTGTAGGAGGGTGAGATTTGCATATACAGGAGTGCCAAAGGAAGACACGCAGTCCATGATCTATGTGTTTCTGCCATCAGTTTGCGGAGCTTACTCTTTAAGACACCGTTGTATCTTTCCACCAGTCCAGCTGACTGGGGATGGTAAGCACATTGGTACTTGAGATCAATTTGAAACACTTGACCCAACTTCTGAACAATCTGGTTAACAAAATGAGACCCATTATCACTGTAAATGCATCTTGGTAAACCAAATCAGGGAATTATTTCTGTAGTCAAAAGCTTTGCTACTGCTTGTGCATTTGAATGCTTCACTGGAAAAGCTTCTACCCATTTAGAACAAGCATCAATAATGACTAAACAGAACCTTTTTCCCTCTGAGGGTGTCAATTCAATAAAGTCCATACAGAGTGTGTGGAATGGATATGGAGGGGTGGGGAACGCCTGCTGAGACTTTTTAACTCCCCCCTGAGCATGATACTTTGCACATAATAAACAAGATAAACAGAATTGCTTTGCATAAGTTGAAAACCCCTTACACCAAAACACCTTAGACACTATTTGAATCATCGTCTGTACTCCTACATGGGCAGGTCCATGGCTAACCAATGCCGCATACCTAAAAAGGTTTGAGGGTAATACCATTTTGCCATCTGATGCCCTATACAACCCATCCTGTTGAGTGATACCATATTTTACCCAACGGCATTTTTCCTTCTGTGTTGTCAATGTTTGCATTACTTTTAGTGTCTCTAAGTCTAAGAGGTGTCCGGGCTCTAAATCATTGTCATGTAAAAGCAAATCATTTTCTTGAGCTGCCTTTTTTGCAGCCATATCAGCAAGGGCATTTCCCCTGGAGACAGGATCTTTTCTGTTGGTATGTGTCGAATATTTACATATCGCTATCTGAAGTGGTAGTTGCACTGCATCTAACAACTGTAAAATTAAATCTCTGTGATTTATTGGTTTACCTGTCACAGTAACCATTCCCCTATTTTTCCATTGCTGAGCAAAAACATGTACAGTGGAGAAAGCATATTGACTATCTGTATAAATTGTCACTTTTTTACTCTCCCCTAAGGTACAAGCTCGAATCAAAGTCACCAACTCAGCTGCTTGTGCAGAATAAAAGTTTGACAATCTTTTTGCCTCCAAAACTTCAGTTTCTGTGGTGACAGCATACCCTACTAGTGTTTTTCCTACAGTGTCCTTCTTTGCTGATCCGTCTACAAACAAAACGAGATCAGAATCTACCAACGGAATATCCATTAAATCTGGTCGGGGAAGCACTTTGTCATGAATGCTCTCTAAACAAACGTGTGGAGCACCTTCTTCCGGAGTCGGCAAAGGATTAAGAGTAGTACATCTTTCTATGGTCATATGAGGCTGTGTCAGCAGCACTGTCATACATGACAAATGTCGACTAGGAGATAAAAAGGTTATCTTATCTTGCAAAAGTATAGTCACAACTGAATGTGGAACTCGCAATTGCAATGGGTGAAACAAAACCAATGATGCTGAGGCTTGTACTGCCATGGTGGCTGTCACTACAGCTTGAACACAATGCGGCAATGCCCTTGCAACAGGATCCAATCTGGAGGAGTAGAAAGCTATCGGTCTCTGTTTATCCCCATGTACTTGTACCAGAACCAAAGTCATATATCCTCCCTTACAATCAACCATTTGTACAAATGGCTTAGAATAGTTCATAAAACCCAAAACAGAGGATCCTGCCATCAATTGCTTAATTCTATTAAATGCCTGTATTGCCGTATTTGTCCACTGTATATTATTCTTAGCTGCCATGGGAGTGTCATAGATTAGTGCGGTCAATGGCCCTACTTCCTCAGCATAGTTAGGGATTCAACTTCTACAAAAATTAGTCACACCTAAAAAGGACATCATCTCCCGCTTAGTTGTGGGCATAGGTGCCTCAAGAATTGCTTGTTTTCTTTTATTTTCCAATTGTCTACCTTCCTGCGAGATTAAATAACCCAAGTACTTTACTTGTGTTTTCCACAATTGTAACTTTTCTTTATTTACTTTATGTCCTTGCTCAGCTAAAAAACTAAGAAGGGCTAGGGTATCCTTTCTACAACCTTCCTGCGTGGGTGAGGCCAACAAAATATCATCTACATACAACAGAACCTGGCTAAATATCATCTACATACCACAGAACCTGGCTTCCCTCTGGGGGAACAAACTGAGCTAAATTCGCAGCCATTTCTTGTGCGAATATTGTCGGACTCTCACAATAACCCTGTGGCAATCTGGTGTAGGTGTATCTTTTACCTTGATAAGTGAATGCAAACCAAAATCTACTCTCCTTATGTAGTGGTATGGAGAAAAAAGCATTGCTTATATCTATGACAGAAAAATATCTGTGCTGAGGTAGTAAATCATTAAGTAATGTTTAGGGGTCAGGGACCACCGGTGCTCTTGGGATCACAGCTGAATTTACTGCTTGTAAATCCTGAACCAAGCTCCATGACCCATCCGGTTTCTTCACAGGAAACAACGGAGTATTGCAGGGTGAATCTGGGCATTCAACAAGAATTCCTACCTGTTTTAGCTGCTCAATGACTGGCTTAATTCCTTCCTCTGTTTGTTTACTTAGTGGGTATTGGTGCTTATGAGGTCTAAAACCTGACTTTGGAGTTATACAAATTTCACCTGCTGTTTTCATCAGTCCCACATCCCCTTTACCTTTTGACCATAAATCTACAGGTAAGGCACTTAACGCACTATCTTCCTCTTGAGTTAGAAGGATTTGTCATGCCATTTCTGTTTTGTCATCCCTGAAGTGCACACTTGGTTGTGCCCAAGTCACCCAATTTAATCTTTGTACCTGGATCTGTTGATCTTTCAGTTGACTTTCAGACATTGTGTCCCAATTCATTACCTTTTTCGGCAAATCTACCCAATGTGTCCCCACCGCTTTAGTAATTGAAATATGTGGGCTATAACCTGAGCGATATAAAGAACTCATTTCCTTGGTCAAAGTACAGGTCACTACTGTATTACCTTGCGTATCCCAAAACATATCATTCAAAATTATCCTTGCACGTTTGTGCTTAAAGAATTCTTTTTCAAATTCTTTATCCGGACCAGGGGCCTTTCTATAGAACATTGTACAATGTAAGTGCGAAACCGGTGACCTGCTCCTAGATTTATTTAAAGCTAGGTTGATCAAATCTGTTTCAACCCTCCCCGACCCATTTGAAATCAAGTCCTGGCTATACCAGTAAAACAAGTCTTGTACTCCCTGTACCACCAAGCCATCCGCTAACCTTTTCGCCTCAATGCCTTTAGGTGTGGGAATTGCTGCTATTCCAAACAAATGCATCAAATCTCTTCCCAGCAAATGAACTGGACAAACTTTCAGTATAATTACCCTACAGCTAACAGTTTGGTTTGTTTGCGGATCTGTGAACAATAGAGGATGAGGTAGTGGTTCTTTATAGATTTTCCCGTTTGCCGCTTTCACAAGGACAAACTTATCTGTTTTGCAGTTCAGAGGCAGAACTGCTGGACCCAAAAGTGTACGTGATGCACCTGAATCACATAAAAACTCCACTTTCTGTCCCTCAACCAAAAACTCTATCATGGATTTTTGATCTAGATGCATAGCAATACCCAAATTTGCCAGGTTTATGACTTCACAGTCACAATCCCACCCTTCCTTATGAGTGTTCTGACATTCATCGCAGAGAGTGTCTGTCTCATCATCATCACAATCATTCTCACTTTCTTCTTCTCTACAATAATCACAGTAATGAATTTGGCGCCTTCCTTTACTATCATATAGTCATGCGGAGCACTTGTTCGTAAGCTGTGGGGGATGTTGCCACTCTTCACAGTCGGCAGCGAAGTGCCCACGTCTACCGCACTTAAAACATTCTCCACATTTTAACCTTCCCTCATATTCCTCTGAATGTCCACCCGGTTCATTTAACGTGTCCCATTTTGGGCCCCCACGTCTTTTTACGCCACCACTGCACCCTTGCCCCCTTTGGTCCTGTACCAAGAATATACCACCATCATCCCCTACTGCTAACACTTGTACTTTCTTTTTCTTTTTTAAATTGAAATGGTGCTCAGCATGCCGTGCATATTCAAACAAAGGTTGCAGTCTACATGTTCTATGATCTACCATATGCTTAGTTATAAAACTACTTATCAGAGCCCTACAACCCTTAAGAAAAGCATTTTTCAATTGCTGTTCATACAGACTATCATTGGTCTGATCCTGCGGAATCATCATTCCACAATGGTTATTGAACACTTCTGTCAATCTTACAATATAGTGATCTACAGATTCATCATCATTTTGAATGCACTGATTTATTACTGTCCAATCTGCTCTTGGATGCCACTTATCAGAAATTCTCTTTAACAGATCAGTGACTCGCGTGTCTAACACCCCAGAATTATGCTTTAATGTAGTGCCATCATCTGCCTTACATGTCCAAGTGCCACAAACTAAATGCCAATCTGGACCCAGGATTTGTCGCACTACTTGTTCTACTTCTAAACCATTTAGATGATTACTTAAATGCATACCAACTATGTCCTCAGAAAACTTTTGGAAATTAACCTTGGGATGAGGAATACCATCTGTAGCTCGTTTTATATCCTGTCTAGCCCAGGGACGATAAACTAAAATAGTTGGCTCTTGTCCAACATCCCCTGCTTGTGGGTTTGCAACTTGTATTAAGGGAAGAGCTTCTGAGTAGTCAGAAAGTTTAATGGCCCAACGTCCTTGCCCTGCTGGTCCTGACCTTAACTGCATAGGCTGGTCTACCTGTTGCAAAGTAACCTTGGGTACTAAGGGAATTTGCGGGTAAATTGGAGGGGTCACAACACTTCCTTGAGCAGCCAATAACCCACCCTGCTGTACAGATCCCACATCTTCAGACTGATATTGAGGAGGTTCTGCCAGTACGGCAGCAGCAATTTCCCCGTATGGTGGGGCAGTTGCCTGCCTTTGTACCGCACAAACTGTATGCTCATCCTCCTTGTCTAAAAATAAAGCTACTTTTCCACTTGGCACCAGTGATCCCTTTTGATTTATTTTTTTCTTTTTCCTGGCACTGTTTTACTTTTATAGCTCATTTATTTGCTTCTTCTAACCATTTTTGTGCTTGGGGAAATCCCAATTGTCTTTGCTTTTTAGTTCTAGTTCCTGCATCTCTTTTCAAATCTCTAACCAATTTTGCACAGGCATTCTTATTCAGTGTACCATCAAAATCATATTTCAACTTCCACTTTTTCAAAAATTTAACATTATTTTTGTTTAAACTTTTCATATACTTAGCATCAACATTTAAACAGACATCACTCTCACACTTGCAGCAACTCGAACCCATGTTTCCCCTAGATTTCTTATTTTAGGACTGTATCAAAGTTATTTTACAGGGCTTAAAATGGGGCTATCTTAATGGGTGATTCTAACAAAATAATCTTAACAGGTAATCCTACCCACCCTTAACTAAAAATAAAACCCTTGTCGACAAGGTTAAATTAAGTTAAAAGAAAATTTAGTTTTCATCCTACCTGAACCAGATGAGACTCCGTTTCCCCTTTTCATTTGGAAACCGTCCCTCAGATAGGGATCAGAGAGCGGCCGGCCTCCTCTCAATGACAAATCAGTCAGAGGGCTTTCAGTCGAGGGAATCTTAAGATGAGAAACTCTCACCTGCACAGGTTTTTCGGTCTCTCTGTTGGTCTGATCCGTATCTTCGTAGAGGTTTCCTTTCCGAAGGACCAAAATGTCAGAAGAAAAATTTAGACGAGTCACATCTGCCTCAGGTGATGAAAAACTTCTTTATTAGCAGCTAACCAGATTAAACATCATGTTGGCCAAGATGATTTCCTCCTTTGGTCAACTTGTTTACTGACATCAACTTTTATACTGCAAGCAAAACAACTTTTGCTACATTTCTGACCATTGACAGTTGGCTATGGAAAAACACCTGTGGTAAACATGTTTATCAAAATTACCTCAAACCAACAGTTAGTGCAGAATGTTCAAGAAGTACAGAATGTTCAGTTCAACAATGGTAGCTCAAATTTTCCAGGACACAAAGCCTGCTTCAGTAAATTAACTCTTACTCCTTATCCCAGGCTTCACTAAGCTATAACCAAGTCTCTTTATTCTGAAAAGCAGAAAACAGTTATTATTCAGGTTAATAAGCAATGCTGCATTTTGTTCACAGATGAGGCCCATCTTTGATAGGCATATCCCAACAAATAACATGTTCACTTTGCAAGAAGAGGAAAAAGATAAATAACAGTATGTTTTTAAAACTTTTCTCTTAACAGTAGGCTCCAGAGCAAATGTAGATAACATGCAACACATGGCAAACAGAAGCAGGCCAAGCACATGGCAGCCACAACCCCTGCTGGTTCACCAGGGAAACCACATAGCTTTCCACCAAGTTCTAAGAAGTGAGCAAACTCAGTGCAGTACAAGCATGAATCAGCAAAACCCAAATCTAGCTTTATTGTTAACTGTTGCAATTGTGGTACAAATCATGAGTCTAAAAGAGAGAAATTAAATTAGCATTTAGTCAGCAATGTCACAAATGTAAAAAATGGAATCATTTCCAAAAGTTTAGCAAATCAAGTAAACCTCACACAGTTGTAAAGAAAGGTCACACAAAATAGCAAGTTGACTGTATAGAGCAGAAACAGTCAGCTTTCTATGTAGATGGTGTTTCAGTGCTTGGTGCAAAAGCTGATGCGGTGAATTTATTAGCAAGAAGCAAAATGATTTGTACTGTCCAGATTAATGGAAAATCCACAGAGCTTAAAGTAGACACTGGTTCAAAGTGTAATGTTATTTCAGTAGACACATTTGCTAAAGTGAGAACTAATGAACAACTCAATGTGGCCAGTAGTGTGAAACATGCTGCTTATGGAGGTGAAGAAATTCAAAAAGAATGCTCAGTGATGCTTTCATGTTATTTGGCCGAGAACTGTTAAAACTTGTTATTCTATGTAGTCTGAAGACCAGTACAGTCTTTGTTGGGTCTCAAAGATAGTTTGAGAATGAATCTGCTTTCCTTGACTAAAGAAGTTCATCATGTAAGTGCATTTCCAAGTTCTAATTTTTCTGAAGCCATTTTCTCAGAGTATGCTGATGTTTTTGATGACAAGTTAGACAAATGTCCAGTTGTGTATTCCATGGAGTTAGACCCCGAGGTTAATCCAGTAGTCAGACCAGCAAGAAGAGTTCTGATAGCTATGCAGGATAAAGTTAAGGCTCGGTTGGATAAAATGGTGCAACAAGGTGTGATTTGTCCAGTCACGGAACCAACTGAATAGGTATCGTCCATGGTGGCAGCTCACAAAAAAGGCTCAGACAAAATCAGAATATGTATTGATCCAAGAAATGTAAACAAAGGATTAAAGAGACTGTATCATCCAATGTGCACAATTGAAGAAGTTGCAGCCTTAATACCAAATGCCACTGTTTTTTCTATCTTTGATGCAACAGGTTCATTTTGGTAAGTGATGCTTGATTGCAAATCCTCATTTGTAAACACTTTTGGCACTGCGTTTGGCAGATACAGATTACTAAGGATGCCATTTGGAATAAATTCTGTGAGTGAAGTCTTTCAGCATGCAATGGAGCCAATTTTTGGGGGTTATCCTTGTGCCATAGTAGTAGATGATTTATTAGATAGAGGCAATGGTGAAGCAGAACATGGCAAAAACTTCAAGAAAGTTCTAGACAGAGCAAGTGAAGTAAACTTGAAACTCAATCTTCTGAAGTGCAAATTCAAACTTCCAGAAGTTACATATTAGGTCATTTTACAAGTGCTGGCTTGAGACCAGACCTGACCAAGCAAGCAGCTATTCTTGAGATGTCAGCACCAGACAATGTACAAGCTCTACAGCATTTTCTAGGCATTGTCAACTATTTAGGCAAGTTTATACTAGACTTCAGTGAGCTGACAGCACCTTTAAGAGAGCTAATGTTCAAAAGCATGTTCATGGTTGGAACAGCACCAGAAGGCATTTGAAGACCTTAAGCAGAAAATTGCCACCGTCAACTACATTAAGATGCTATGATGTGAACAATTCAGTCACTCTTTCCTGTGATGCTTTAAAATTTGGTCTTGGCACAATTATATTTCAAGAGGTCAGACCAGTAGCCTATGCATCTAGAACACTTACCCAATATGTTCAAATTGAGAAGGAGCTTTTGACAATAGTATTTGCATGTTCCAAGTTTCATGATTATATTTATGGTTGAGCTATTCAGGTTGAAACTGACCATCAACCTCTAGTTACTATTCTGAAGAAGCCTATGTATTCCACTCCAGTGAGATTACAAAGAATGATGTTCAAATTGCAAAAGTGCAACTTCAAAATGGTCTACAAAAGGCAAGTTGCTTTATCTAGCTGATACCTTATCCAGATCACCCAAATATTTGACAGAACAGCTTGACACAGAGAATTTTGACTTCGATGTGTTGGCAGTGCATAATTTTTCTACCATTAGACTTGATGAGTTAAGAGATCACACTCAGACTGATCCTATTTTGCAAAAGCTCAATCACTACATTTGTGTATGGTCATCAAAGCAATCTAGTGTACCACCTGAAGTGCAAACCTATTTTCCTTACAGAGATGAATTGTTGATGGAAGATGGCATTATTTTCCAAGGTCCTAAAATTGTTGTTCCTGCTTCCTTACGACAAGACTATATCCAGATTTTGCATTGTGGTCACCCAGGTTCTGCATCCACTAAGAGAAGAGTAAGAGAATTGGCATTTTGGCCAATGCTGTAACATTGTATGATCTATTTCCCAAACAGGGGAGGATGTAGACAAGAGTGCATGAGATGTGTGCTGTATCTTCAAGAAGTATGTCAAAGACTTTATGAGCATGTATAAATTCCGGACACATGCAATCCTTAGTGCCATTTTGAAAGAGCAGCCAGAGAGTGAGCATGCATGATTGCAGTTGCTAGTTTGTATATAAATTACTTAAGTTAAAGTCAGTAAACTTCTATAGTGATGTGTTTGTGTAAAATAAAGGTGCTTGAACCGAACCCATGAAGACTCTTCTATTGTGTCCAAAATAGGAGAGTGACAAATTATATCTACACAATTGATGTTAGAACACACACATGTAGTTTAAAGAATTGTGAGGTTGTCATTGCCATATGTCTAAGAAGGTAACAATACTGACAGTTTTAGGGCAGTGTACACACCTGTGACAATGTGGACATAATGAGAAGAATCACAGTCACCTGTGCAATCATAACAGTAATAATATTAATTGATGTAAAAAAGCCTTTGTTAATCAATCTGCATGTTGTGAATGTTAGCAAATTAGTTACTGTGTGTGTGCATGCTGTGTATGTATGCAGGAAAATACAGAAGGACCTCACATATTACACAGATGTGTCACATTGACCAAGATACAAACAGGAGAATCATCTGATATACATATCACCATTGGTCTAACTATAGCATATGTGATATATGTACATGCAAAATGAGTCATGGTAAGGTGGCATATGAGAACATGCTCATACGTCAAGATATAGGTCAAGTGTAGTCAGTCTACTGACATCATGACAGCTGAATGCCATGATGTACATCAATTTAAATAGGCTGTTGTTTTGTGTATAACACAAATGGCTAGGTAGAACACTCAAGACATGGGCAAATGTAACAAATATCAGGTTACAATTATTTATGACTATGATGCATTTGTGTTACTCTAATCAATGATATGACTTGTGTCATACCTGGTGTAAGTGTCACACCTGACATGCTAACTTGAATAAGTGACTTAAAGTACAGATGTGAATGTAATATATTGCAATGTATAACTATCCCTGAAGTGAGACTTGTTAAAAGCAATAGTAATAACTATATGACACAACAGTAACATACAACATGCCCAGATGAAGCATCAATGTTTATTAGTAATTGACCTGTTGTAGATTTAATTGCACATACAGCAAATGTACGGGTCTGCTTTATTAACTCAAACATTCAAAAGTTCGAATGCATAAAGATCGACACATATGCATCGAACTCTTAAACATTCGAAAGTTAATAAAGAAAAAAATACACAGAAAAAAAAGATGTAGGCAGGGGAGCAAGCCTCCCTGCACCCCCCACATCCCCCGCTACTTAAATATACCAACTCCAAGATCACACTACATTGAAGTAAACAGACATCTCCACCTACGGAGATTTCCGTTTACAGTTTTCAACGGCTTGCAATTTCGATGCATAAGGTTCGATCCATATGTATTCGCGGTTTTACACTTTTGCGTAAATAAAGTAGACCCCAAATGTACATTGGCCTATGACAAACTTTGTTATCTACACCTGTAGTCTCTAACTCCATTGTGTGGGCATTGGCAAAGTCAACATTCAGGAGGCCAATTCAATTAAGTTTTAACAAAGAATGACAAATGACCACACATATTTTATGACATTAATTACTTAAGGTCTCTTTGCTAAACTGCACACACCTACTACATCATTATACAGGGCATGCTTGCAAAGAATTACAGCAAAGACTACCATAACTGCAAATGAACAACACAAAGTCAAAAGGAAGTATCCTAACACAGTCTCACTCATACTTTCTGATGATCTTGCAGCATGCCATATATTAAGAAATATTATATAAGCCCTCATGTCCTATAAAGCTTTACAATACGAACAAAAGAATTATGGCAATACATAAATGCTTGGATGAAGGCATATAATACAGAGCCCTATTATCTTGAAAATAAGTACTGCCTATGAGCAATCACTGACATACTCAACCTTTGCATATTAGACTTGAACAAATGCCAGGACAGATATCATAGAACTGTGAATCAACCACTGACACCACAGAAATAGGCATGCTGGTTGTGTCATGGAAAACACCCTTGAAGGGATTACATCAGTTTCCTATTGTAGTAGGTACAGCTCCCCTAACTTGGAGCATGAGACCTTAACAATGTGGTTCTCTGACTGTGCCATAACTACTTTCATTGCTTAAGCCACTCATGTCTGACACAGTTATCTGACAGACAGATGTTACCAGATTCAACCCCCTGCCTATCATACTAAACATTCTATACAGATGTGTATTGAATGTGTCTGCCACAGGAGTTAGCAATAGAGCTTGTTACAAATAACTAAAATTAAGGTGTAAAGTAAGAAAGGACTTTTGATGTTAATTTCTAAAATAGATATTTGTCAGGCTGATGAAAATGAGGTACCTGTGCTAATGTTCACACAACTGGGAGCAGTCCAGTATCAATGCTGCTTGGCCAAGTAAGTTTTTTTCTGTCCATATTGTTTTGTATGCACACTGTTCTATATTCAAACCACACTATATCTGTGTAGATATGCTGCACAAGTCAGTATTCACTTAGCTTGGCTTAGCAGTGCTTAGCAAGATTTAAGTAAGGGCAGATAAGATTTTTAAATAATAAAAATATATATTGACATGAATTACTTATTATTGATACTTTATTATTATGTGTATGTATTTTACTTTACATGACCTCACCCTATACATACATACATACAGATATTTCAGTCACTGGCATTAATGTCCTTCTAGCTTGCCAATATACCAAAACACTTGTTCCCATAATAAGTATCCAGGCTGTTCTTAAAAATATCTAAACTAGTACTTGCTTTAAAGTAATTTGGTAGTCTGTTCCATGCATCAGCTACTCTGTCAGTGAACCAGTTAGTACACTTCTCATTCCTATAGAATATCCTACATAGGTTGTCTGATGATTCTCTAGTACTTTTTGTTAACACCAAACATTCCCAGAGGTAGTTGTCACTAAATGCCCTATATACCTGTATAAGATCTCCTCTTTGATATCCGTAAGATACACTGTACAAGTTCAGATATTTTAGTCTTTCATAATAACTTAATATGGATACCCTTGGTATATTTCTTTTGTACTCTTTCCAATTTACTCATGCTTGTTTTCTTATACTGTTTCCATATTGTTATTCCATACTTAAGTTTGGGTCTAATGTAACTAACAAACAATGACTTCATTATTTTTTATTTTCTAGACTTTATAAATCTTTTTATAAAACCTATAGTTCTATAACTGTCATTAACCAATTGATTGATATGATTAGAAAAACTCATCACTGAATCTACCCATATAGCCAGGTCCTTAAATGAGTCTACAGTTTCAATCACTGTGTGCTGTATTAAATATTCACCTTTCAATTTATGCCTATCATATCTCATATGCTTAGTTTTTGATGTATTTATCAGCATATTATTATCCTGTGTCCAAATGGTCAATTTAGTTAAGTTATTTTGCAGACATGCCTTATCTGTTACACATGTAATCAGTTTACCCAATTTCAGGTCATCTGCATATAGACTGTAGAACACCTCGGATGAAAAAGTTAGGTCTGCAAGATACAATTTAAACAAGTAAGGGCCTAAGATAGAGCCCTGTGGGACACCCTGACTGTAATCAATGATTTTGCCTGTCCAGTTGCTGTATGATACTTTCCATGTCCTGTTTGTAAGCCATGCAGCTATCCATCCTATCAGGAGTACATCAATACCTAGTTGTACTAATTTATTGATCAGTGTTATGTGTATGACCCTGTCAAATGCTGAAGTTAAATCTATATAAATTACATCACAGCACAATTTTTCATTCATAGCTGTTATTATATTGTTATATTTATTTATTTTATTTTACATTTGTTAACCGGGCTAGTCCAACTGGATACATGTCCATTTTCAGTGGAGGCCTGAGGAGAAAAGCTCCACTATCTAATGCATAATAACAAAAAATACATTCAAAGTACATAGGTAATTTAAGACGCAACTTAAAACAGGGATTTAAAATTACATTGGGAATTAAGACACAAGTAAAACAGGCATATAGGCTTTCCTTTCAGTAAGTTCAAAAAGGTGAATACAGAGACTATCAAATTTCTACAGTACAGGTCAAAGTACAAAGGTAATTTGAGATTCAACTAAAACAGGCATTCATAATTACATACGGAATTTAAGACTCAACTAAAACAGGCATTTAGGCTATCTTTTCAGTAAGTTCAAAAGGTGAAAACAGAGACTATCAAATTTCTTCAGTACAGGTATATAAAATGTGAGACAGAAATAATTAAGTAGTTTAAAAGCAAAAGATAGAGTTACTAGAAAATTTTAGTTTGAAGTTGAGAGAGTCAATTTCTCAGGTAGAGATGAAAAATAAAATGGAGAAATAGAGTTGGGAGACAGTGCAAAGGGTGCAGGAGAAGGTAGGAGGTACGTGATCAGCTAGGGTTATTGCAAGAGCAAAGCCAGTGATTGGTTAGAAAATGTTTCAGTTGAGTTTTAAATAGTGTGATAGAAGTTTGGGCTAAGAGGTCAGTAGGAAGTTGATTCCAAATTTTACCAACTGAGTTGGAAAATATAGAGTCACCTGCTGTATTCTTTGATAGAGAGGTTTGAATCAGTATTTTATTGGAAGAGCGTAGGGTTTTAGGTTGTTATAGGGTTTTATCAGGGTGGAGAGCATTGGTATCTTTTCTGGGTGGTGAAGGGCTTTATGGGCAGTTGTAAGCTGATAGTATTGAATTAGGTGAGGTAACTCCAGCCACCCTAGGTTAAGGAGGTTCAGGCAGTGATGTGTTTTATATGGAGAGGCAGTGGCAAATTTGGCAATGTTGTTATAGGCTGTTGTAAGCCTATTGATGTTATGTTTAGAAAGATTAGTATATATGGGGGATGCATATAGTAGAGTAGAGATAAGATAAGTTCTGGCTATGGTAGTTCTTGCTTCAGGAGTTAATAAAGATTTGATTCTGTAGAGAGAACCTATTTTTTTGTTAGTTGCTTTTATGATAGAGTGGATATGAAAATCAAATTTTAGTAGGTTGTCGATAGTAACTCCTAGAAGTTTGGTTGTTTGGTCAGGAGAGATAAGGGTGCCATTGTTAGAAGTAAGTGTGAAACTAATAGGGGGAGACAGGTGTGTGGGTGAGAAGAGGAGAAGTTTAGTTTTCTTAGGGTTTAAGAGAAGGCAGTGATTGGAGAACCATTGTTCTATGGTGGTAAAAGTTTTTTGAGTAAGTGAGTGGAGGTCAGCTTGGGTTGTGGCAGAGCAGATGATGGTGGTGTCATCGGTACTGAATGCAAGTAGTTAGTGGGGTGGCTAGATACAGGTCATTAATAAAGATGGAAAATAAAAGAGGACCTAAGATGGAGCCCTGAGGTACTCCTAAAGTGGTAGGGAGAAGTTCGGAAAGATTGTTGTTCCATAAAACAGCTTGTTTCCGATTCTGAAGATAGGAAGTAAACCAGCTTAAAGCAAGATTATTGAGAGAGAGAGATTTTAAACAATGTAGGAGGAGTTGGTGATTCACCATGTCAAAGGCTTTTGACAGGTCTACAAAGAATGCAGATGAAAGAAGATTGTTATTCCAGTTTATATTAATGGAGTCTATGAAGGATAATAAGGCTGTTGTGGTGCTATGGTGGGGACGAAAGCCATGTTGGCAAGTAGCTAAAAGGTTATTAGATAGGAGGTGATTTAAAAGCTGTTTGTGGATGCATTTCTCCATTATTTTAGCAATAGGAGATAGCAGTGCTATAGGGCGGTAGTTTGAGTACTCAAATGAATCGCCCCCTTTGAAGAGAGGGATGATGTGAGAGATTTTCCAGAGTGAGGGTATAGTACTTTCTTTTATGGTTCTGTTGATTAGAATAGAGATAGGGTAGGCAATAGCTTTAGCACCTAGCTGGAGATATTCTGCTGGCAATTTGTCAGCTGAGGGGTTGAGGGTTTGAGTTTCTGAAGTAAATTAAGAATATAGGAAGTAGGTATGGGTTTAAGTTGAAATAGAGGTGGAGTGCAGTTAGTATTACCTAGTAAAGAGGGGTCAGGGCTTTGTTGGTTGGCCAGTTTAAGTATGGTTGAAGTAAAGAAGTTATTGAATGCGTTAGCTGTTTGTAGGGGAGAGTCAGGGCAGGAGCCTAGTGGGTTGGGGGTTTCAACCTTGCCGGGGGATAGTAGTGAGTTAATTGATTTCCAAAATTTTTGTGGTTGGTGGTGGGAGGATTGCTGTAGTTTGGTGTAATAGTTACTTTTATCTTGTTTGATAGCAAGCTTAGTCTTGTTCCTTTTGTTTGAAGCTAAGGTGATCAAAAGAGTCTTGTTCTCCATTTAGTCCATGCTTTATTCTTACTAAGGATAAGTTGTTTGGTGTTGGTTGTTAGCCATTGAGCTGTCTTAGATTTCATTCATATAGAACGGATGGGGGCATGATGATCGAGAATAGTAAGAAAGGTATTATTAAAGTGGTTAACAGCTTCATCTATTGGGAGAGTTTTTAGAGGTGACCAGTTAATCAAGCTGAGTTCATATTGAAACTGCTGAAGGTTAAAATGTTTTTTGCTGAGATGAGCAATTAGGGAGGTGTTGTTAGATGAGTTTTGTGCCTAATGATGTATGTGAGAGAGTGGTCGCTAAGGTCGGCTGGGAGGGTACCTGTTGAATACATTTGTTGGGGACTATTAGTCAAGATCCAGTCGAGAATGGTTTCTTTGTTATTGTTTTTATTTGTTCTAGTTGTGGAGTTAATGGTTTGATGGAATCCGTGCAGGTTAATAATGGTAGATGGATTAGTTTGTTTGCACATGTTCCAATCAATATTAAAGTCGCCTAGTAGTATTGTTTCTTGAAGGAGATTAATTGAAAACCAGTTTAGTAGGTCTTCTAATATGGGGGAATTGTTGCCTGGGGAAGATAAGTGCAGATAATATTAATAGTTTTGTGTGAGTTTAGGGAGAGTTTGGAAATAATCAGTTCAACATTAGAGTCATGTGGTGGGGTAAGGGCTGATTTACTTATTTCCAGTCCAGTTTTGAAGAGTATAGCTACTCCTCCACCTTTTTTGTTAAGACGATCTTGTCTTAGGATGTTATAGCCAGGGGGGATAATTTCGTTATCTTTTATTGTGTGTTATAGAACATCATGTTACAGGTGGTAATAGATCTGTTTTCAGCATATGCATGCTGATATATGGTTTCAACTCCCAACCTATCCAGTTCTGACAGTAACTTATCAAATATTACCTTCTCCATTATTTTTCCACAACATGAAAGTAGACTTAAGGGTCTTTATGACTCTGGGTTTGTCCTACTCCCCTTTCCCTTAAAAACAGGTTTAATAAGCGCAGGAAAGGTTCTCAGGTCATTGTTACTAATTCCGTCTCCTCCCTGTGCTTGGTTTGGATCCAGTTTGTGCAGTTCTTTTTCAATATAATCTAATTTGATTCCAGTATCTGGGGTTACCATAGGAGCACTCACACCACAAGAATCCCAGAAAAACTCTTTAGTGCCATGAAATCCTAAAATGTGTTGAAATTGTTTGTTCAACATAAAAATATATAACAATAACTTGATGTAATGATGATCATGTAATGTCAGTACATTCATATAATGTTGTCCTTTGCTGGAATTGAAGAAGCACCTATGTAAGTCCATCAGCTAAGAAAATATGCATGATTTGCATGTGCCACAGTGTAAGTCTTAACACAACTGTTAGACTCCACCTTTGTGAAGTCATTGCATCATATTATTGTGTTGCAACCCATTTTTTGAGGTTAATGAGATGGGGAAGTCTTCTCCCACTGTAATTATACACATTGTGATAGTGATGTATGTGATTCATGCATAGACATATACCAACACGCAATGATTTCAGTCATTCACTGTGGGTTATGAACACTTATCTATGTCACAGAAGCTACATGATATTGTGCAGAATGAATGCACCACAGTACAAGTCTTACTACAATTGTGAGATATTTGGTTATTTGAAGGCATTTTCTCATGTTTTTATGTTATTGCTGCAAGTCATGTGTGTGCCTGAAATTTGGTTAAATGTCTGGTGTGATATGTCTCTTTATCAAAAAATATTGTCTGATGCATTGTATATCAAATATGGTGATGCATAAAGCAGTTGTTACTGTGATACTAGAATTCCAATTAAGTACAATGTTTTGATAATGGATTCCAACATATGGCTTATGAAGTCAACAACATACAGAACATTGTTTCATTTCCTCACCCATGAGGAGAATGCTTAGTACTACACTTATAAAAAGAAAAAGTCATCAAATGTCACACTTCCTAAGCAATGATGGACCCAAACCTACTGTTTTAATTGCAAGCACCACAGGAGAAGTCTGACTCTTACAGTGTGAGAGTGCACTTTTAAATGGATGATGTCATGAGTGTGGTGCAGAGATCATGTTGGTGTTAAAAGTGGAATAAGGTGATGGGGAGGCCTGTCCCAGTTTAACTGCAGTGAAAGTAGACTCAGCATTATTGTTAATGAATCTATACATACTTGAGACATCAGATGCACACAGGCAACTTCACCATTGTGATATATAAAAGAGGTATCTATCTAGTTACACAATCTATTGAACACTGTTGTACTCACAAGCATCACAGGAGAAGTTTGAACTGAAATCTGTGACAATGCACATTTATAATGACTACAACTTCAGTGTGTTGCAGAGAAGCCAGTATACATCACAGGTTTGGGTAAAAAACATGTGCAGATAGGTAGACGTAACAGCAAGGTGCTAAACACAAGAAAGTATATACCGCTGACATGTCTCATGTGAAGTTTAAATACAAACAAATAGGTCAGATTCAGAATTATGACAATGCACCACTGAAAACCACTGATGTGGTATGTGTGAAATGGTACAAAAGACCAAAGTTCCATACTGACAGACAAAAAATACTTTCTTTAATCACAAGAATTTCGACAGTTCCAACAACATCTGCCCAAAGCAGACTTCATCAGAATACTAAATCCATGGTGCCTCTGGTTTTTGTACAATTCTTAATCATAACAATTATTCAATAATTGATTAATTAAACCAATAAAATTAACAATTAAAAAATTTTTTATGGGTAAAAATAGTTTCTGAGGCATGGGTTAACTTTGGTCTTTTGTACAGTTGAGTTACTCTCTTTTCGTGATTTGATGTGTGAAATGGTGTCATACCATTAAACATCATTTCCAAGTTTTTAAGTGTGGCAGTGCAGATATAACTTTACAGGATGAAGAGTTCAGTCAACATCACAGTGAAATCCACATAGTTTGAGTACAAGAGTCCATTACTACATACAAAAGTAATACAACTTACTAACATAAAAATCTATTCCTGAGGCTCACTGTTGACAAGCTCATTTGCATGATAGATGGCAAAATGTTAGCACATTCACAATTATACACTGAGGTATTGAAATTAGCACAGGAATTAGCAGTAATCAGTGGTGCTCCAGCCAACCTTCGCACAAATAAGAAGTATATACTGACAAACTCATCTGACTATGATGAAATCCAGAACAGATATGTGCCACGTTAATGTTTCATGTGTCATAATTTCCATATTTGTCATGACACTTTCAGTACATTACTCATTATCTGGATGATACAGTTGTATATTTACACAGCCCTCATATGTGTTGACAGTGCATGTATTGATGCATGTTGCAATTGTTGTCATGCAATTGAATGTGTTTGTATGACATGATAGTGTTATAATAACAGACATGTATGTGTCTTAATTAGAATACTTATGAACATGGATTGACTAAAAACACATTGAGCCCTATTGTAATATGCTGGTTAGCACATAAAGCCTTGATTGTACCTAATGTTCTGCAATGATTTCTGGAAGAGCTGAGCATTTTGTGAATGAATATGATATACTTGCAAGGCCAAACATGTTAATGTTGATGGAAACCTGGACTATGGAAACATTATGAAGCCATGAAGTTTGTGGGCAGCATACATAATAACAGAACTTACAATTGCAACATCCCATGTAATGTACATTCCACTCTGCAGTCTGTTGAAGAAAGGATAATAAATGTCTCTCCCACTGAAACAGTCCAGTATCAGTGTGGTTTGGCTAAGGCTAAGTAGAGCAGATTAATGTGCCTGAAGGCAAAAACTCTCAAGATTTTTCCATAAGACATGAACTGCCATTTACTGTTAGTGTTGCTGCTCTTTGCGAGGTGTCACACAAATATTGAGGATCTAGACTGATAACACAGAAGGGGGTAAAGAGAAAGGGCAACAGGAAGGTAGACCTCAAACATTCCTGCTTGTGGACCATTTTTGGCCATCTTTGTTTTGTGTTAGTCTTTGTCAGTGTCATTTTTCTGCCTGCACTCTACAATGAAGTACTTCCAAAATCAAGAAGGTTGTGACTGACAGAACAGGATAATGATGGCTCAATACAATATGCATGCAAGAGCTACACATAAATAGTCTTATAAAACCGTCAATAAGAGGTCAACATAGTTGTGGATTAGAACCCTTGACACTAAGCAAAAATCAGTTGATAGATCTGAGCACTAACTCTAGCACACCACAAAAGACCTCCATATTCACAATGTTAAAATCACACAATTGAAGAAACACTGACACGGAAACAAGGGAGGATGCAGTCATTAAGCTTTATCATAGTAATGATTATAGTAAAATTCCATACATTACATCCATCAGCCTAATAAATATGAAACATTAAAAAGTGATGTGACAGAAGGGATGGTGAGAGAGAGGGAGAGAGACATAACAAGACTTTGGACATTTATGAACATCTTTATGGTGTGTCAGACTTAAGTGTTTTATCATTATTAATATGTCATGCTCTGTTCCATTAAGTACTTGCTATAGGGATCAAGAAGGGGTAAGAGACTAGAAACAATATTAAGACATGAGCAGGATAAGGGTGGTTTAATAAGTTCCTCTTCTGGGAATGGATTTTTTTATGCTTTATTGCTGCACTGTTCAATTGCTATGCTATATTTTCCTATTCCTGTTAAGTTTATGAAATGTTGTAAATGGGCATAATACAGAAGTTTGTAGTTAAATATATGATAGGAATATAAAATGGCATGAAATAATATTTGACATATACCTGGAGTAGAACCCTTGCCATTATGTAAAAACAAAAGTCTATAGATATGTGAATTATCTCAAGACACCAGATAGGAATTCCTAGTTTATTACAATCAGCAGCCTCATAATGGTTAGAGTAACTGTTTCAAAGTAATGCCTTTACTCTGTGTTATTATAGCACAGTAGGTTTAAGTACATCTGTGCCAAGCTAACTGGATTAGTGCAGTTCGATGCTAAAAACTCAGCAGTTTTTGCCATAGGATGAGAAATGCCATTCACCATGACTCAGAATTGTTGCTCGATGCCACGCTCCATGCAAATGCTGAGGACAAAAAGAGCTTTTTTATGGGCCATTTCTGCAGTCAGACTAGCCATTTCCCATTACTGTTAGGGGTCTCGATATCTTTCCCAACCACCTCTCAGACAAGATTTGTTCATCCCAATTATTCCACCTCTTGGAAAAAGTCTAAAAAACAGTAGACATTATTAAAGCAAGAAAATACTGGCTTATGTCCAGTTGCTATTAGGTATGTCAGTAGAACCAGTTTTCTCCCACACACAGCTGGTCTTACCTTACTGCTAAACAGTATATTAGATCCACTGTTTCTACTATATCTTGTAATGGGTTCACTGGTAAGTATTAGGCTAGCTGCCTTTATGGGATATTTTAAGCTTAACCAGTTTCCTTTTGTGTGCTTGAAATGACCTATCCCATTTGGTTATAGGTTGGCCTTATCTATTCCATGATTGATAATTACATATTACCCCTAATGAGAATAACTGAGATCATACCATACATAATCTGAGGGGACCCATACATGGAATAAAGCATTTAGGAGATGCATTTGTATGTTAGTAGTATGGGGGGCTGTCCTGGGGTAAATTTTCTGGTTCCCTTCCATTGTTGCATTTGAAAATGGGCATGGGTGAACTTTGCTTCATGTGGATGAGAAGTCTGTTCCATAGCAACAGTATCCTCTGTGAAATATACCTGCCCTATCAAACCATTCTGCTGATGTTATGGAAGAGGTTTAAATCCCTAGGGTGAGTATTTCTGATGCCAATTGACTTGCTGATGTGCAGTAAATCCATCAGTAATGGCATGGAGGATGCCTTGCATGCCAAATACAGGTCACCTCTTACCGGCCTCTAGGATACCGACTATAGTGACAGGGCTTTGAGTCGATCATGTATGAGATGTTGTTTAGGCCTTGTATCCTTCTAGTAAGGTATTTCTGTGGGCATTCCAGTTGGCTAGCCTTCAATTTAGCAGCTGTACATAACAATTATTCTCCCTTTTCACCCTTAAAACATATACTGCATTTCAATCTATTTCTCCCTTAAAACTAAACAGCTCTGTAGAAACATAGCAAGTAGCAACTCTGTAACCAGTCCTGAAAAAAATAAGTCAAAGCATAACAAATATTTAACATTATTTTTTGATTACCTTCTAGATATTTCTCTAAACAATACAAATATACAACTTCTAAATACTTTCACCCATCAATCAGTCAAATATCACTGGTATCTCACAAAAACCTCCAACAAACCTTGCACACAATGCACCACATAACAATGAAATATCTGCACCTAATCTCTCTAGTACTCCTAATGACACTTACATGCATGACTAACTATCAAACTTTCATCTCTCCAAACAGCAAATCACCTACCAACCCACTACCCCATACACCATTCACAACAGTACCCTATTTTTTCATTTCATCACAAATACAACTGCCAAATCCCTCCAATCTCTTTAGGAACAAATATGTAAAAATTAACCTGAAAACAATATACCACCTCCTTATAAACAAATCCAAATCTAAATGGTATTTCCATCTTTATCACTCAGTCACTCACCTGAAACTCACTGGAGATGTCCATCCAACCCAGGCCCTACTGCTATATTACAAACTACATCAATATCCTCCTGAAGCCCAGCACCTCTAGGAACAAAGAAATCTGACAAAACACTCCCCCAGATTAACCAACCTCCATGTAAGAATAGTGCAAGCCCTACATGGAGTAAATTGTGTCTGTGTATGCAGCTCCCCCTCGACAGCGCACCTTGCATATTCATGAAGGCAAGCTACTGAGGGAGAGCTGTGTATGTGGTTAATGAATCAGTGCTAGGGGGTGGGTTACAGAGCCAGCAGATGTGTAAGACACCCACTATACTGTCAAAGTGCCATACAGCAGCAAAAGATGCAATGGAAGTGTCCTTGGACAGTTATTCATATTTATTGTTATATATGTCACATTGGGGGGGGTGTTACAGTGTCCGTAACACACCCCTGCACTTTCAAAGTGCCTTACAGCACCAAAATGTTACATAAAGTGTCTCCTTGGCCAGTAAGAAAATGTAGCTGTAGGGGGTGTGTTACAGTGCCTGTAACACACCCCCTGTACTGTCAGAGAGCTGTACGGCACAGAAATTAAATGTGAAAATGTGAGTTTTCCCTTTTAATTTTTTTTTTGTCAAGTTTAAGCATAGCTGAGTGGGTTTGTGCAGTGTGATGTGTTGCTCAGCAATGCTTAAACATAATGAAAGGCTATATAGAAATGTATAGGTAAAATTTTCACAGCCAAGTTAGCTGAATGGTTAGAGTCACCGCTTTACGTGCAGTAGGTGCATGGTTTGAATACCAGTACAGGCTATTTAGCTTTTACATCAGAAAGCAGTTCTATTTCTATTTCTATTTTTCTTTATTTAGGTACCTATTGATATTTGTCTACCAGGTTAGTGCTGCTGGTCCAGAATCCCAGTGTCAGTGGCGATATGAGGTGAAAATCTCCAGTTAAACATAAGTGCCCAATACAGTTCAGTCACACACCAAGGTGATTTAATTAAAATACATTTGACAAAAGACAGAATTTTTGCCAAGTTGAAAATTTAACAGCCCACAAATAGCAAGATTTGATGTCTCTCTGATGGTTGTTAATGCTAGGAGCAGTAATAATGAAGTTTTTTATTGGAAAATGTGTTACGTTCCCACAAGATTGATGTTGTTATTGTTTGTGAAACATGGTTAAAGAGCAATGACTGGAAACCAGTTCGGTCAGGGTATAAATATTTTTACTGTAACAGACATTTTAATAAAAAATCAGGTGGAGGTGTTATGATAGGGATTAAAGATAGCTATGTGACCTGTGATTATTACATGTTCAATGATAACACCAGCACTATAAACTGTGTAACTGTAACAATAAAGACAACCATGGAACATATAACAATTGCTGGAGTGTAGAGACCATCAAAGTCAAGTGTGGATGACCTAGAGGAATTCATACATCCTTGCTCGAAACATATGAGGGAAGAATAATATTAGCTGGGGACTTAAATTTACCAGAAACAGACTGGAATAATATTGATTCTACAATGTTAGTAATGAAATTATTCACAGCATATATTCAGGAACAACAATTGCTTCAGACTGTAAAAAAATACCAGGGGACAGAACATACTAGAAACTGTTTGTGTTCCCAAAGAAATGACTGCAACTTCAACTCAAGTTTTACCACCATTGATGTGCAGAGATCATGGAGTTATAAAGGTTAATTTGTTGCTAGATAATTCTGCCAAACTGAAATCTAAGCCAATGCACAGAAGGTTACTTACAGATTACATGGAAGCAAAACAGTCACTATGTAAAACTACCTTGAGTGAGGTGTTCAGTGGAAAAACTGCAGATGGAATATAGACTGTTTTGAAAGAGAAATTGTTTTGAGTGCAAAAATCAAAAAAATGTTTAACATCAGGATCTAGGCATACTACATCAGGCAGATATATTTCCATAAGAACAAAATATCTGATTATGGTGAGAGACAAAAAATAAGAAGTGGAAGAGAGGTCGAACTACAACTTTGAAAACTGAAATAAACAAGCTGGACAAACAGATTAAGCATAGTGTGAGATAAGATCAAGAAACATTTGAATAAAATGTATTTAAAGATATTGAGCATAATAAGAAACCTTTTTGTAGATAGCTAAGATGTGGAAGGTGTAAAAGACACACAAATTGATAAACTGTGTGCAGATTCTAAAATTTATTCTCAGACACAACAGATTATAGATATAGTTACAAAATTTTATGCAAAACAGTTTGGCTCAACAAAAGGGGTGGTAAGTTGTCCTAGTGACATCCAGATAACCCCAGATACTGGAATCAAATTAGATTATATTGAAAAAGAACTGCACAAACTGGATCCAAACCAAGCACAGGGAAGAGACGGAATTAGTAACAATGACCTGAGAACCTTTCCTGCGCTTATTAAACCTGTTTTTAAGGGAAAGGGGAGTAGGACAAACCCAGAGTCATAAAGACCCTTAAGTCTACTTTCATGTTGTAGAAAAATAATGGAGAAGGTAATATTTGATAAGTTACTGTCAGAACTGGATAGGTTGGGAGTTGAAACCATATATCAGCATGCATATGCTGAAAACAGATCTATTACCACCTGTAGCATGATGTTCTATAACAATATAATAACAGCTATGAATGAAAAATTGTGCTGTGATGTAATTTATATAGATTTAACTTCAGCATTTGACAGGGTCATACACATAACACTGATCAATAAATTAGTATAACTAGGTATTGATGTACTCCTGATAGGATGGATAGCTGCATGGCTTACAAACAGGACATGGAAAGTATCATACAACAACTGGACAGGCAAAATCCTTGATTATAGTCAGGTTTTCCCACAGGGCTCTATCTTAGGCCCTTACTTGTTTAAATTGTATCTTGCAGACCTAACTTTTTCATCTGAGGTGTTCTACAGTCTATATGCAGATGACCTGAAATTGGGTAAACTGATTACATGTGTAACAGATAAGGCATGTCTGCAAAATAACTTGACTAAATTGACCATTTGGACACAGGAGAATAATATGCTGATAAATACATCAAAAACTAAGCATATGAGATATAATAGGCATAAATTGAAAGGTGAATATTTAATACAGCACACAGTGACTGAAACTGTAGACTCATTTAAGGACCTGGGTATATGGGTAGATTCAGCGATGAGTTTTTCTAATCATATCAATCAATTGGTTAATGACAGTTTTAGAACTATAGGTTTTATAAAAAGATTTATAAAGTCTAGAACATGAGTGTCCAACCCGCGACCCGCGGGCCGCATGCGGCCCCCAGAGCTCTTCCATGCGGCCCGCGACCCTTAAATTGAAATTTAACTTTTTTTCCATGTGTTTTCACGTCCGCGTCCTTCAGCTATTCTGCGCATGCGCAAAATTACTTTTTTCACGTTTTTTTTCTTGCCAGCGTCTTTCAGCTGGTATGATCTTGTAAAACACCGTTCGGTCGTTTTTTTTACATTTGCGGTGAAGGAAGGAGTGAGATCGCGCCGAAGAAGTTGGATTTACACACTGACTACATTCTACATTTATTTTACAGCAGTAAAAGGTAAGCTAAGCTATAGTGGTCAGACTTGTTCTGGTTGTGTATTCTGTACATTCAGATGAATAATTTCATTTTCATGCCATCTGTGTTGATATCAATTTGGGCAAGTGCATCCTAGGAAAGAAGCGAGTCAGTTACAGTAAATTTAAAAGTTACTAAATGAGCAAATGGTAATTTAGAGTTTTAGACATTAATGTAAACAAGACTAAGTTTGAGTATTGGCATATTACTATGTAGTGTAGTTAGTATAACAGAAACAAGAAAGTAAAATAAAAGAGCTTGAAGTTTTAAACTTTAAATTAAAACTTCAAGCTCTTTTATTTTACTTTCTTGTTTCTGTTATAATTCTACGCGGAGGATACTGATAATAAGGTGGCTTCGGTTTTTTAGTCAAAGTTGCCATGAAATTGTACTTGCACGTGCATATAAGCATCACTGAAAGTGCACGCAGAGGTCGCCATTACGTTGTTTTCTGAGGTTAATATGGTATGGTAAGAGTTTCATTGGTGGTGTAGTTATTGCAGGAAGCTTGTTTGTTATCAGTACTTACTCTGTGTAGTTTATTAATTTCTTGTGTTACCTCTTCGCAAATTTCGTAAATCTGTTGTAAGAAAGTTGTGGTTATACTTAGTACTTGGCGCTTAATATGTAATGCCCTGTTGGCGAAGCAGTTCATACTCTGGTGCTACAGAATGTTTTTTTCACCTATAACAAAATGATACTGTAATAATGCTAAAAAAAAAAGACACCCATGACTTACTGAAAGTGGTGGCACCATGCAATTAGCTGGTATATGGGATCAAGACCGGCTTTTGTTGAAGTAGAGCCCTAGCCTAGGCGAAGGAGTCCATGTGATAACTTACGTTAACATGCGCCGCAACACTTTTAACAGGTGTAGGCATTAAGTCTAATTTTATTAAACCTTTAGCCATCTTAAATGTTGCAGTTGTTTAATAATTTTAAACTAAGAAGTGGTTTCTGACTTGATGTTCACCTAAGCCGGCATGTACAAAGCGATCATTTCTTTTTTTTAATTCCTTTGCAACTTCAGTTTCTTGAAGTTGCAGATGAGATGCTGGGCCTTTAAAAGGCTTTCTGTGCCTTTTAGCTGTTTGTATGTGTGCGAGTTCACACACACACACGCACACACACACACACACACACACACACACACACACACACACACACACACACACACACACACACACATACACCAAGCTTCCATCTCCAAAGTGTGGGACGCTATCTGTCATAATGCAGGGAAAGAGTGGGACACTTAATAATAAAAATAGTGTTGCTGACTAACGTGATTAAGTATTAGTTATCATAGGTACACAAAAATGTTACCACTGAATGCCTGACATATTCTTTCAATGAGGAGCGGCGAGATACATGGACTTAAGACTCACAGTGATGAATGAGTGGTGCAGCGATTAGCATTGCTGCCTCATAGCAAGAGGTTCTCTGGTTTGAATTCTTGTCTGTGGAGCCTTATGTGCGGAGTCTGCGTGCCCTCCCTATGGTCACGTGGGAAAATGGCCCCAGGCGTGAGTGCGTGCGTGTATGCACCTTCGGTACAAGGCTGGACATGGGGCTGGCAACTCGACACCGTAAAACACCACTTCCAATCATGAGTGGAAAGGTGATATGCTGTGGTGACCCCTAACCGGGAAAAGCCGAAAGAAGAAGCGATGAATGGCTTACCCTTACACACACTCTCTCCGATAAATGGCTGTGGGGTGAACACATAATGTCAGCTGTTCATAGACAGTTTTGGTGTGAAATAATTTCATGGGACATCTGGGCAGGTAAATGAGCCAAATAAACGTGTGTACTTAATCCTATGCTCGATTGCTTGTATCTTATAATGGTAGCAAGGATAAACTGACTCTATTTACATTGTCAGAAAAATAAACATGAGTGAGGACTGCTTGAGCTTTAATAACGCAACTGTTGTTTTCAATGTCATAAATAAACTTAAATTGTGTGCTAAGTTTAATGAGATCAAAGCATACCTCTCCTCAATCCTTTATTTCCCCATCCAAACCTTGCTTTTATGTCGTAAATTGTGCTTTTCTATGACAAAAACTGTCACGAATGGTACCAGATATTAATAGCTGCTACAACTTTCAATTTTTTTTCTACTAAACTGGTGTCATCATACTGTTCTCCAACAAGTGATAAAATCTGACTCTGGAAGCATAAAGCACGGTGAAACACAGTTGCTGTTTGTGTACTGCTGACCATCATTAACATAACCAGGAATGTTACTTACGCTAACTGTAGGTATTTATAAGGGTAGAAAGTATGCAATGATGCTCTGTGGTATGTTATATGATCCACCCTAGGTAATCTACGCTCTGCCTGTGATAACAATACCAGAGTTATGTATTTGTTGAGGAACCAGCTTAAATTAAATGCGTTTGAGCAATCTACTGATACTTCTTATTGCATGGGATTATTCAAGTTGCACTTAAACTAACGTGGTTTTGCATACCAAGCAATATATCAACCCAAGAAATATGCAGAATTTATCACCATAGTACAATTTATAGTCCAGACTTAAAAAATGTCCCCTGTCTGGGTGAATAGTTGCTATTCTTTTGGGGGGTTAGGAAAAATGGGGCCATATGAAACATTAAAAAGTGATGTGACAGAAGGGATGGTGAGAGAGAGGGAGAGAGACATAACAAGACTTTGGACATTTATGAACATCTTTATGGTGTGTCAGACTTAAGTGTTTTATCATTATTAATATGTCATGCTCTGTTCCATTAAGTACTTGCTATAGGGATCAAGAAGTTGTAAGAGACTAGAAACAATGTTAAGACATGAGCAGGATAAGGGTGGTTTAATAAGTTCCTCTTCTGGGAATGGATTTTTTTTTATGCTTTATTGCTGCACTGTTCAATTGCTATGCTATATTTTCCTATTCCTGTTAAGTTTATGAAATGTTGTAAATGGGCATAATACAGAAGTTTGTAGTTAAATATATGATAGGAATATAAAATGGCATGAAATAATATTTGACATATACCTGGAGTAGAACCCTTGTCATTATGTAAAAACAAAAGTCTATAGATATGTGAATTATCTCAAGACACCAGATAGGAATTCCTAGTTTATTACAATCAGCAGCCTCATAATGGTTAGAGTAATTGTTTCAAAGTAATGCCTTTACTCTGCATTATTATAGCACAGTGGGTTTAAGTACATCTGTGCCAAGCTAACTGGATTAGTGCAGTTCAATGGTAAAAACTCAGCAGTTTTTGCCATAGGATGAGGAATGCCATTCACCGTGGCTCAGAATTGTTGCTCGATGCCACGCTCCATGCAAATGCTGAGGACAAAAAGAGAACTTTTTTATGGGCTATTTCTGCAGTCAGACTAGCCATTTCCCATTACTGTTAGGGGTCTCGATATCTTTCCCAACCACCTCTCAGACAAGGTTTGTTCATCCCAATTATTCCACCTCTTGGAAAAAGTCTAAATAAACAGTAGACATTAATAAAGCAAGAAAACACTGGCTTATGTCCAGTTGCTATTAGGTATGTCAGTAGAACCAGTTTTCTCCCACACACAGCTGGTCTTACCTTACTGCTAAACAGTATATTAGATCCACTGTTTCTACTATATCTTGTAATAGGTTCACTGGTAAGTATTAGGCTAGCTGCCTTTATGGGATATTTTAAGCTTAACCAGTTTCCTTTTGTGTGCTTGAAATAACCTATCCCATTTGGTTATAGGTTGGCCTTATCTATTCCATGATTGATAATTACATATTACCCCTAATGAGAATAACTGAGATCATACCATACATAATCTGATGGGACCCATACATGGAATAAAGCATTTAGGAGATGCATTTGTATGTTAGTAGTACGGGGGGCTGTCCTGGGGTAAATTTTCTGTTTCCCTTCCATTGTTGCATTTGAAAATGGGCATGGATGAACTTTGCTTCATGTGGATGAGAAGTCTGTTCCATAGCAACAGTATCCTCTGTGAAATATACCTGCCCTATCAAACCATTCTGTTGATGTTATGGAAGAGGTTTAAATCCCTAGGGTGAGTATTTCTGATGCCAATTGACTTGCTGATGTGCAGTAAATCCATCAGTAATGGGATGGAGGATGCCTTGCATGCCAAATACAGGTCACCTCTTACCAGCCTCTAGGATACTGACTATAGTGACAGGGCTTTGAGTCGATCATGTATGAGATGTTGTTTAGGCCTTGTATCCTTCTAGTAAGGTATTTCAGTGGGCATTCCAGTTGGCCTGCCTTCAGTTTAGCAGCTGTACATAACAATTATTCTCCCTTTTCACCCTTAAAACATACTGCATTTCAATCTATTTCTCCCTTAAAACTAAACAGTTCTGTAGAAACATAGCAAGTAGCAACTCTGTAACCAGTCCTGAAAAAAATAAGTCAAAGAATAACAAATATTTAACATTATTTTTTGATTACCTCCTAGATATTTCTCTAAACAAAACAAATATACAACTTCTAAATACTTTCACCCATCAATCAGTCAAATATCACTGGTATCTCACAAAAACCTCCAACAAACCTTGCACACAATGCACCACATAACAATGAAATATCTGCACCTTATCTCTCTAGTAC
Source organism: Protopterus annectens (assembly GCF_019279795.1). Classification (NCBI taxonomy): domain Eukaryota; kingdom Metazoa; phylum Chordata; order Ceratodontiformes; family Protopteridae; genus Protopterus; species Protopterus annectens. The sequence goes on along the minus strand of NC_056744.1, from coordinate 1,371,913,850 downwards.
TCCTAATGACACTTACATGCATGACTAACTATCAAACTTTCATCTCTCCAAACAGCAAATCACCTACCAACCCACTACCCCATACACCATTCACAACAGTACCCTATTTTTTCATTTCATCACAAATACAACTGCCAAATCCCTCCAATCTCTTTAGGAACAAATATGTAAAAATTAACCTGAAAACAATATACCACCTCCTTATAAACAAATCCAAATCTAAATGGTATTTCCATCTTTATCACTCAGTCACTCACCTGAAACTCACTGGAGATGTCCATCCAACCCAGGCCCTACTGCTATATTACAAACTACATCAATATCCTCCTGAAGCCCAGCACCTCTAGGAACAAAGAAATCTGACAAAACACTCCCCCAGATTAACCAACCTCCATGTAAGAATAGTGCAAGCCCTACATGGAGTAAATTGTGTCTGTGTATGCAGCTCCCCCTCGACAGCGCACCTTGCATATTCATGAAGGCAAGCTACTGAGGGAGAGCTGTGTATGTGGTTAATGAATCAGTGCTAGGGGGTGGGTTACAGAGCCCGCAGATGTGTAAGACACCCACTATACTGTCAAAGTGCCATACAGCAGCAAAAGATGCAATGGAAGTGTCCTTGGACAGTTATTCATATTTATTGTTATATATGTCACATGGGGGGGGTGTTACAGTGTCCATAACACACCACTGCACTTTCAAAGTGCCTTACAGCACCAAAATGTTACATAAAGTGTCTCCTTGGCCACTAAGAAAATGTAGCTGTAGGGGGTGTGTTACAGTGCCTGTAACACACCCCATGTACTGTCAGAGAGCTGTACGGCACAGAAATTAAATGTGAAAATGTGAGTTTTCCCTTTTAAGCTTTTTTTTGTCAAGTTTAAGCATAGCTGAGTGGGTTTGTGCAGTGTGATGTGTTGCTCAGCAATGCTTAAACATAATGAAAGGCTATATAGAAATGTATAGGTAAAATTTTCACAGCCAAGTTAGCTGAATGGTTAGAGTCACCGCTTTACATGCAGTAGGTGCATGGTTTGAATACCAGTACAGGCTATTTAGCTTTTACATCAGAAAGCAGTTCTATTTCTATTTCTATTTTTCTTTATTTAGGTACTTATTGATATTTGTCTACCAGGTTAGTGCTGCTGGTCCAGAATCCCAGTGTCAGTGGCGATACGAGGTGAAAATCTCCAGTTAAACATAAGTGCCCAATACAGTTCAGTCACACACCAAGGTGATTTAATTAAAATACATTTGACAAAAGACAGAATTTTTGCCAAGTTGAAAATTTAACAGCCCACAAATAGCAAGATTTGATGTCTCTCTGATGGTTGTTAATGCTAGGAGCAGTAATAATGAAGTTTTTTATTGGAAAATTTGTTACGTTCCCACAAGATTGATGTTGTTATTGTTTGTGAAACATAGTTAAAGAGCAATGACTGGAAACCAATTTTGTCAGGGTATAAATATTTTTACTGTAACAGACATTTTAATAAAAAATCAGGTGGAGGTGTTATGATAGGGATTAAAGATAGCTATGTGACCTGTGATTATTACATGTTCAATGATAACACCAGCACTATAAACTGTGTAACTGTAACAATAAAGACAACCATGGAACATACAACAATTGCTGGAGTGTAGAGACCACCAAAGTCAAGTGCGGATGACCTAGAGGAATTCATACATCCTTGCTCGAAACATAGGAGGGAAGAATAATATTAGCTGGGGACTTAAATTTACCAGAAACAGACTGGAATAATATTGATTCTACAATGTTAGTAAGGAAATTATTCACATCATATATTCAGGAACAACAATTGCTTCAGACTGTAAAAAAATACCAGGGGACAGAACATACTAGAAACTGTTTGTGTTCCCAAAGAAATTACTGCAACTTCAACTCAAGTTTTACCACCATTGATGTGCAGAGATCATGGGGTTATAAAGGTTAATTTGTTGCTAGATAATTCTGCCAAACTGAAATCTAAGCCAATGCACAGAAGGTTACTTACAGATTACATGGAAGCAAAACAGTCACTATGTAAAACTACCTTGAGTGAGGTGTTCAGTGGAAAAACTGCAGATGGAATATAGAATGTTTTGAAAGAGAAATTGTTTTGAGTGCAAAAATCAAAAAATGTTTAACATCAGGATCTAGGCATACTACATCAGGCAGATATATTTCCATAAGAAACAAGAGAACTGAAAACTAGTAAACAATAAAAAGCGGATCGCAACCAGAACTTCTCGAAACTATTTATTAATCAAAAAACAATAAAACAAATATTCCTTCACTTAGCGCTTTCACCCGTTCACATCATGGGTTTCATCAGAGTGAAGAATTGTAACAGCAGCTACTTTAAATAGGTGAAACTGTCCAACCACATCAATTGATTAATTAACTCAGTAACAGTTAAGACAGCTGTCTTAAAAAATTGTGCAATGTTGAATAATAATTTTTATATATAAATACAATATTTTCAAAGAGTAATTTCCATAAAAAACATAGTTTGTATGTAAACATTATATCCAATACATAGGGGCATACTCCCAGAATGTGACACATAAAATCCATACCATCTGTAGGAATACAGCATATAGTCTCCTTTAAAAAAGCCCTTTGTGTTGTATGTATATGTGTGAAGGGAAGTAAATAAATAAATAAATAAATAAATAGATACATAGGTCAATAGATAGTGTATATTTTGTCTTCCTTAAATAATTCTATAGAAATTAATATAAAAATTAATAAATATTAATAAATACTATTAGTATTAATATTAATAAAAATATATTAATGTTAAAAATAGTGAATTTAACCTTAAAAACTGTATATAACAAATGTATATGTATGTTACTTGTACAAATAATGTTAGACTAAATGTTGTAAGATTTTAATTTTAAATAACAAGCAATAGATGTGTGTTTGTTGATACCTGGCGGGTTACATGCATTTAACCTCAACTGCCAGAGACACTCCTTCAATTCTAACAAGCTATTAACATCTCCTTCTTTAATACAATTTTGAGGTATTCTATCAATAACAAAAAATAGAAATTTCTTAAAATCTGTGCAAGTTGTACTATGCATATAAAGAGAATTAGTGTTTTTTTTGTTTTTGATATCTCTGTTGTGTTCAGTAATTCTTTCCCTAAGCTTCCTAATTGTTTTACCTATATAATATGCCTGACAAGTCAAACAAGTGGCTAAATATACTACTAGTTTCGTATTACAATTTACATGCCCGGGACATCTAATAGTCCGATTAAAACCTTTTATAGTTGCATAAGGTCCATCATTTATATATCTGCAACATCTACAGAAACCACATTTTCTCATTTGAGAATTTCTATGTACAGTTTCATTTTCAAAATAGTCCTTTAAATTTTTACCTCTACTAAAAACAATTGTAGCATCATTACCTATACAATTCACAATCTCTGTTTGATTGTTAAACAAATTCCTCCATGTCTCTTTTATACTTTCTGACATTGTTTTAATGTTACTAGTGTAAGGTAAAACTAATGCACATGAATCTTTTAGGCCATTTTATTATTTTCCAGTTTGTTCTTACACATGCCATATTTTAATATAGGCTTGAAATTAATATATCTTTTTCTTTAACTTCCCTTTTAATTTGGTCTAGTAATTTATTAGGATAACCCCTGTCCACAAACATGTTTGATAGGATGTCTAACTGTTGAAAAAATTCACCATCCTCACTAATAATCCTTGAAAGCCTCACCATTTGTCCCTTAACCAAATTGTACTTTTGGAAATAAGGGTGACAGCTTTTAAAATGAAGATAGGAGTTAGAAAATGTCTTTTTACGATAAATGTTCGATTCTATATTTCCTTTTGTTTTCCTAAGTTTTATATCCAGATATTCACATCCTTCTTTACTAATATTATATGTGAACTTTAAAAATGTAGTAGTACTCTCTAAGTATGTAACAAATTCTTTCATCTCCTCCAGTGTACCTTTCCAAAACAACAAGATGTCATCCAAAAATCTTAGATACATATCTACTTTTGACCAAAACCTACTAGTGAAAACTTTTTCTTTCTTCTACATGGCCAAGACTAAGTTCGCGTAGACAGGTGCACACCTTGCACCCATTGCTACACCTGAACTTTGTTTGTAGTGTTCATTCGCAAACTGAAAAAAATTATTTTCGAGAACCATTTCCATAAGTTCTACCAATAATTTCCGTTTTGTTGTACTAAAATTACCAAAATTGTCTAAACTGGCCTCAAACAGTCGCAATCCTTCTTCAAGAGGTATTACGGAAAATAAGTTAACAATGTCTATTGTAACAATAAAGGTGTTTTCTAAGTCTGTCTTGTCGTATTCTTTTAAATTCTCTAAGCAATTCCAAGAATCCTTCAATATGTGTTTAATGTTTTTTACTACATCGCAACAATTAATATCAATGTAGCGTGCTATTGGTTCAGTTTTAGATTGTTTTGCTGACACTATAGGTCTGAACGGTGGATTTGAAGTGCTTTTGTGTATTTTAGGTATCCCAAATAAGGATGGGGTAATCGGATATTCCACTAATAAATAATCATATTCATCTTCGGTAATACTACCTTCAATAAGCAAGCCATATAATAGCCAATCAATCTTTGTGTAAGCTTTTAGCATGTCATATCTTGAAACTGATAAGTAAGTCGTGTCATCACTTAACATGTAAGTCATTTTGTGCTGGTAGTCCAAATTGTTCATAATCACTACCCCACCCCCTTTGTCTGGTTTCATAATTCTTAAATCATTGGACATACTTAATTCTCTAAGACAGTTTCTTTCTGCTACTGTTAAGTTGTCCTCTGTTAGATGTGTTTCCTTCCATGCTTTTCTTATTTGTATTTCACATAGCATTTCAAAAAGGTTAATAACAGGATTACTAGGTGGTATGAAAGTACTTGACCTTTTTAGTGTAAAATTCCTAGTTTCTGTTGTCAGATCAGTGTCAGTCTTGCTTTTAAAAAACATTTTCAAATTTAATAGTCTAACATAAATTTTTAAATTTAACAAAACATTCCCGATGTCTACCTTAAAATTAGGAATAAATTTAAAACCTTTTTAAAAAGTGATACATCGTTTCCACTTAATGGTCTTTCTGTATAGTTATATACCGAAAATCCACCATCTAAAATAATGTCACATTTTAAATCGTTAACGTTCTGTGTTAAAAAAACTTCATCACTACTATTCAAATCCCTAAAAAGAAAAATATCAATTTCACACATATTTGTCAATATTTGAGAGTTTTCATTCAGTGAGCTTTGTGCTCTATCCTTGAATTTTTCAACTTCGTCATCATTTGTTTTGTCAACACAACTTTCAGCTTCATTTTCCCTGTTATCAGTTTCTAAAACCAATTTTTTGTTATTGTTTAGTATTCCTGCCTGAATCTCTTCCTGTAATTTTGCTGTGCATATCCGCCTTGCCCTCGGTAATGCTCCTTCAAGCGTTCCGATCTCCGAAGGGCAGGCTCTTCTAAAATATGCTCATCTTCTAAATTTACCTGTTCTTCCTGGACTCCAGTGTTCCTTCCAAATTCTGTTCTAAGCATCTTATTGTTGTTGTTGTGTGATGTGAACGGGTGAAAGCGCTAAGTGAAGGAATATTTGTTTTATTGTTTTTTGATTAATAAATAGTTTCGAGAAGTTCTGGTTGCGATCCGCTTTTTATTGTTTACTAGTTTTCAGTTCTCTTGTTTCGTGAGTGGATTTTGGTGTTTCGCTTCCTGACCTTCTACGGACTATTATACATATTCTATTTTTAAAAACTACGGTAATTTAAATATTTTCGTATTTTTCTGTTGATTTTTTTTTTTATGGAGCAGCTACTTCAACAACAACTTCTGATTACCCAACGCCTTTTAGAGGTTATAAAAGAGCAAAATAACACTAATGGAGCTTGCAGAGAGAAAGTCAGTGGTGCTGTAAATGGTAATTTACAAAAGAGGGACAATGTGGTTGTCGAAAACAGTAACATTTCCTTGTCTGACATTGATGAGCAGAATCTTACGTTGCATTCAACGCCAGGAACTTCACGCAGTAACCCCGTAGCCAGTCATTGTCCGTCGGATTCGATAGGCGGTAGGACAGTGCGTACCACGGAAGTAGATGGAGGGCACAAGGTTCCGAAGCCGAATTCGGAGAGGAACGCTAGGGACGGGGGTGTTGGCGTTCGACATTTTGATTTCAACATTCCACAATTGGATGAGGTACTTTCTATTCCTCGTTTTGGACAAACACATATTGGTCATGACACGGAATCGTTACAAAAGCAACTAGAAGACTTTGGCAAAATTTTGCGGAAATACAAAGCACTACAAATGGACAACGTTTATTTAGAAAGATCTTTGGAACTCAACCAGGTACCCAAAGGACTCAGGGTTTTTAAGGTACCGTTTGGTTTTGAAAAAGACAATGAATTGTTCAATGAACTTACAGATATATTTGACAACACGGGTAAACAATTGATGAAACTTATTATCAGAAATAACAATGTTAAACTAGCTAAGTTAAATGTTGAACTAACTAGACTAGACAATAGTATAAGAAATGACTTATTATTCGAATACAACAAGGGTAAATTTGACAACATTTTAGTAGAAACTAACAGATATGTTAGCAAAGGTTTGGAAAACAAAAACGAAAAATTGCAGAGAGATACTAACGACTATTCATGTAATAAAGCATACTGTCATTTTAAGGATTACAAACTCCTTTTTAGGAGAACAGGGAATAACATTTATAATGTCAATGGTAGTCATAATGACAACACGAATGTGACACACAACAACAACAATATGATGCTTAGAACAGAATTTGGAAGGAACACTGGAGTTCAGGAAGAACAGGTAAATTTAGAAGATGAGCATTTTTTAGAAGAGCCTGCCCTTCGGAGATCGGAACGCTTGAAGGAGCGTTACTGAGGGCAAGGCGGATATGCACAGCAAAATTACAGGAAGAGATTCAGGCAGGAATACTAAACAATAACAAAAAATTGGTTTTAGAAACTGATAACAGGGAAAATGAAGCTGAAAGTTGTGTTGACAAAACAAATGATGACGAAGTTGAAAAATTCAAGGATAGAGCACAAAGCTCACTGAATGAAAACTCTCAAATATTGACAAATATGTGTGAAATTGATATTTTTCTTTTTAGGGATTTGAATAGTAGTGATGAAGTTTTTTTAACACAGAACGTTAACGATTTAAAATGTGACATTATTTTAGATGGTGGATTTTCGGTATATAACTATACAGAAAGACCATTAAGTGGAAACGATGTATCACTTTTTAAAAAAGGTTTTAAATTTATTCCTAATTTTAAGGTAGACATCGGGAATGTTTTGTTAAATTTAAAAATTTATGTTAGACTATTAAATTTGAAAATGTTTTTTAAAAGCAAGACTGACACTGATCTGACAACAGAAACTAGGAATTTTACACTAAAAAGGTCAAGTACTTTCATACCACCTAGTAATCCTGTTATTCACCTTTTTGAAATGCTATGTGAAATACAAATAAGAAAAGCATGGAAGGAAACACATCTAACAGAGGACAACTTAACAGTAGCAGAAAGAAACTGTCTTAGAGAATTAAGTATGTCCAATGATTTAAGAATTATGAAACCAGACAAAGGGGGTGGGGTAGTGATTATGAACAATTTGGACTACCAGCACAAAATGACTTACATGTTAAGTGATGACACGACTTACTTATCAGTTTCAAGATATGACATGCTAAAAGCTTACACAAAGATTGATTGGCTATTATATGGCTTGCTTATTGAAGGTAGTATTACGAAAGATGAATATGATTATTTATTAGTGGAATATCCGATTACCCCATCCTTATTTGGGATACCTAAAATACACAAAAGCACTTCAAATCCACCGTTCAGACCTATAGTGTCAGCAAAACAATCTAAAACTGAAGCAATAGCACGCTACATTGATATTAATTGTTGCGATGTAGTAAAAAACATTAAACACATATTGAAGGATTCTTGGAATTGCTTAGAGAATTTAAAAGAATACGACAAGACAGACTTAGAAAACACCTTTATTGTTACAATAGACATTGTTAACTTATTTTCCGTAATACCTCTTGAAGAAGGATTGCGACTGTTTGAGGCCAGTTTAGACAATTTTGGTAATTTTAGTACAATAAAACGGAAATTATTGGTAGAACTTATGGAAATGGTTCTCGAAAATAATTTTTTTCAGTTTGCGAATGAACACTACAAACAAAGTTCAGGTGTAGCAATGGGTGCAAGGTGTGCACCTGTCTACGCGAACTTAGTCTTGGCCATGTGGGAGAAAGAAAAAGTTTTCACTAGTAGGTTTTGGTCAAAAGTAGATATGTATCTAAGATTTTTGGATGACATCTTGTTGTTTTGGAAAGGTACACTGGAGGAGATGAAAGAATTTGTTACATACTTAGAGAGTACTACTACATTTTTAAAGTTCACATATAATATTAGTAAAGAAGGATGTGAATATCTGGATATAAAACTTAGGAAAACAAAAGGAAATATAGAATCGAACATTTATCGTAAAAAGACATTTTCTAACTCCTATCTTCATTTTAAAAGCTGTCACCCTTATTTCCAAAAGTACAATTTGGTTAAGGGACAAATGGTGAGGCTTTCAAGGATTATTAGTGAGGATGGTGAATTTTTTCAACAGTTAGACATCCTATCAAACATGTTTGTGGACAGGGGTTATCCTAATAAATTACTAGACCAAATTAAAAGGGAAGTTAAAGAAAAAAGATATATTAATTTCAAGCCTATATTAAAATATGGCATGTGTAAGAACAAACTGGAAAATAATAAAAATGGCCTAAAAGATTCATGTGCATTAGTTTTACCTTACACTAGTAACATTAAAACAATGTCAGAAAGTATAAAAGAGACATGGAGGAATTTGTTTAACAATCAAACAGAGATTGTGAATTGTATAGGTAATGATGCTACAATTGTTTTTAGTAGAGGTAAAAATTTAAAGGACTATTTTGAAAATGAAACTGTACATAGAAATTCTCAAATGAGAAAATGTGGTTTCTGTAGATGTTGCAGATATATAAATGATGGACCTTATGCAACTATAAAAGGTTTTAATCGGACTATTAGATGTCCCGGGCATGTAAATTGTAATACGAAACTAGTAGTATATTTAGCCACTTGTTTGACTTGTCAGGCATACTATATAGGTAAAACAATTAGGAAGCTTAGAGAAAGAATTACTGAACACAACAGAGATATCAAAAACAAAAAAAAACACTAATTCTCTTTATATGCATAGTACAACTTGCACAGATTTTAAGAAATTTCTATTTTTTGTTATTGATAGAATACCTCAAAATTGTATTAAAGAAGGAGATGTTAATAGCTTGTTAGAATTGAAGGAGTGTCTCTGGCAGTTGAGGTTAAATGCATGTAACCCGCCAGGTATCAACGAACACACATCTATTGCTTGTTATTTAAAATTAAAATCTTACAACATTTAGTCTAACATTATTTGTACAAGTAACATACATATACATTTGTTATATACAGTTTTTAAGGTTAAATTCACTATTTTTAACATTAATATATTTTTATTAATATTAATACTAATAGTAGATATTTATTAATATTTATTAATTTTTATATTAATTTCTATAGAATTATTTAAGGAAGACAAAATATACACTATCTATTGACCTATGTATCTATTTATTTATTTATTTATTTATTTATTTTTTTACTTCCCTTCACACATATACATACAACACAAAGGGCTTTTTTAAAGGAGACTATATGCTGTATTCCTACAGATGGTATGGATTTTATGTGTCACATTCTGGGAGTATGCCCCTATGTATTGGATATAATGTTTACATACAAACTATGTTTTTTATGGAAATTACTCTTTGAAAATATTGTATTTATATATAAAAATTATTATTCAACATTGCACAATTTTTTAAGACAGCTGTCTTAACTGTTACTGAGTTAATTAATCAATTGATGTGGTTGGACAGTTTCACCTATTTAAAGTAGCTGCTGTTACAATTCTTCACTCTGATGAAACCCGTGATGTGAACGGGTGAAAGCGCTAAGTGAAGGAATATTTGTTTTATTGTTTTTTGATTAATAAATAGTTTCGAGAAGTTCTGGTTGCGATCCGCTTTTTAATATTTCCATAAGAACAAAATATCTGATTATGGTGAGAGACAAAAAATAAGAAGTGGAAGAGAGGTCGAACTACAACTTTGAAAACTGAAATAAACAAGCTGGACAAACAGATTAAGCATAGTGTGAGATAAGATCAAGAAACATTTGAATAAAATGTATTTAAAGATATTGAGCATAATAAGAAACCTTTTTGTAGATAGCTAAGATGTGGAAGATGTAAAAGACACACAAATTGATAAACTGTGTGCAGATTCTAAAATGTATTCTCAGACACAACAGATTATAGATATAGTTACAAAATTTTATGCAAAACAGTTTGGCTCAACAAAAGGGGTGGTAAGTTGTCCTAGTGACATCCAGGTAACCCCAGATACTGGAATCAAATTAGATTATATATAAAAAAGAACTGCGCAAACTGGATCCAAACCAAGCACAGGGAGGAGATGGAATTAGTAACAATGACCTGAGAACCTCTCCTGCGCTTATTAAACCTGTTTTTAAGGGAAAGGGGAGTAGGACAAACCCAGAGTCATAAAGACCCTTAAGTCTACTTTCATGTTGTGGAAAAATAATGGAGAAGGTAATATTTGATAAGTTACTGTCTGAACTGGATAGGTTGGGAGTTTAAACCATATATCAGCATGCATATGCTGAAAACAGATCTATTACCACCTGTAACATGATGTTCTATAACAATATAATAACAGCTATGAATGAAAAATTGTGCTGTGATGTAATTTATATAGATTTAACTTCAGCATTTGACAGGGTCATACACATAACACTGATCAATAAATTAGTACAACTAGGTATTGATGTTCTCCTGATAGGATGGATAGCTGCATGGCTTACAAACAGGACATGGAAAGTATCATACAGCAACTGGACAGGCAAAATCCTTGATTATAGTTAGGGTGTCCCACAGGGCCCTATCTTAGGCCCTTACGTGTTTAAATTGTATCTTACAGACCTAACTTTTTCATCCGAGGTGTTCTACAGTCTATATGCAGATGACCTGAAATTGGGTAAACTGATTACATGTGTAACAGATAAGGCATGTCTGCAAAATAACTTGACTAAATTGACCATTTGGACACAGGAGAATAATATGCTGATAAATACATCAAAAACTAAGCATATGAGATATGATAGGCATAAATTGAAAGGTGAATATTTAATACAGCACACAGTGATTGAAACTGTAGACTCATTTAAGGACATGGGTATATGGGTAGATTCAGCGATGAGTTTTTCTAATCATATCAATCAATTGGTTAATGACAGTTTTAGAACTATAGGTTTTATAAAAAGATTTACAAAGTCTAGAAAATCAAAAATAATGAAGTCATTGTTTGTTAGTTACATTAGACCTAAACTTAAGTATGGAATAACAATATGGAAACAGTATAAGAAAACAAGCATGAGTAAACTGGAAAGAGTACAACAGAAATATACCAAGGGTATCCATATTAAGTTATTATGAAAGACTACAATATCTGAACTTGTACAGTGTATCTTACGGATATCAAAGAGGAGATCTTATACATGTATATAGGGCATTTAGTGACAACTACCTCTGGGAATGTTTGGTGTTAACAAAAAGTACTAGAGAATCATCAGACAACCTATGTAGGATATTCTATAGGAATGAGAAGTGTACTAACTGGTTCACTGACAGAGTAGCTGATGCATGGAACAGACTACCAAATTACTTTAAAGCAAGTACTAGTTTAGATATTTTTAAGAACAGCCTGGATACTTATTATGGGAACAAGTGTTTTGGTATATTGGCAAGCTAGAAGGGCATTAATGTCCGTGACTGAAATATCTGTATGTATGTATGTATAGGGTGAGGTCATGTAAAGTAAAATACATACACATAATAATAAAGTATCAATAATAAGTAATTCATGTCAATATATATTTTTATTATTTAAAAATCTTATGTGCCCTTACCTAAATCTTGCTAAGCACTGCTAAGCCAAGCTAAGCAATGCCTAAACAGGACCTGTCTTAGCAATACTCAGCAATGCTTAGCTCTGCTTAGTCAGTTTGGCCAATGCTAAACAGTCCCATTCTAAGCAGTCCTCAGCTGAACTAAGCAGATTTGTGCACCACTAAGCACTGTTAAGCATTTACCACTTTAAGCACTGCTCAACTAAGCTTAGCAGGTTTGTGCACTGCTGAGCTTTGCTTAGCATTTTTAAAAATGGTCCAATGGCAGCAAAGGGCAGGAAAATAGCCTTATTTAAGCTGCAAAGGTGGGAATAGAGCCAGAACCTGTTGGAGTTTTATCACTGCAGGAGCTATGGCTGGAGTTGGAGAGCCAGCGCACTTTTGGGCGCAGTGCTGGAGCATGTTGGAGTCCAGGGTCATGGTTGGGCTCCTCATTAAAGACCATGACAACAGACTGCTGCAGGGCCAGTACCAGGGCTCTGAATATAAGTCTGAGGCCTGGGACCGTCTGGCACATGACCTCACCAATGCCACTGGAATCCTCCACACTGGTGTGCAAGTGCATCATCATTATGATAACTGAAGTAGAGGAGTGGGGTGCTCTTGGCCCAATGGATCCAAGATGCTCGGGATGGGAATGCCCCAAAAGTTTGTAAGTATAGGAACCATTGCTTTACAAAATTCTAGCATGAATATGTGATAGGCAGGTACGCATACTGATGTGTTTCCTTTCCCACAGCTGCAGAGGAGAGGACTTGCAACTTGGAAGCCCACATGGGGTACCTAACAAGGATGCACCAAGAGTGTGGTGAGTACAGATATATCTTGCAATATATAGTAATATTAATAAGAATGAGTACAGTAGTAACTGCCAGTAGGTATATTCTGTTCTGGCTGCACTGCAGTAACAGTAATAATGTGTAGGAATGTCATGTGTATACAGTATTAATATTAATGATCTGGTAATAAAGTTCATTGGCATTCTAAATGTGAAGGGAATACATGATATCCATTCATGATCTATGGGAAATACAGTACAACTGCAGTCAGAATTGTGAAGATAAAAGTGTTAGTATTGCATAGGTTCTGTAATAACAACACACCATCAATGCATGTATTATTTAAACTGGAATTCAATAAAGTTTGTCAAGTGTATACCAATGACTGTGTCATGTCACTCTCAATAAAGCTGTCTTCTGCCAATTGTTGTGTGTATTCTGTTCTGTTGTTGAAGATTTCCAAGTTAACAGGTGTTGCAAAGCAAATATGGGTATAACACCATAAAGTGACTGAAGTTTGGCTGCAAAAGAACTGTTATGCTAAAGTGTACATGTGGAGCTGTACTACACGATACAATGCAATTTGATATATGTTAGGTACTAACATGTGAACCTTGAATAGTAATGTGTAAGGTATTCAAAATTTTTCCCATCAGGATTGTCTGGTGTTAACCTTTGCATTTCAGCTATATGCATTCCTGAACGTAGGTATGCTGAGGTAGGCAAGTATGACACAGTAGTTACTGCAGACTGCAAATATAACATCTGCAAATGTATGAGTCAGGTAGGCAACCCAACACCCTGATATGGTCTGTACAGATCACACATATACCCATCCACTAGGGGTTAAGTGTCTACACCTGCATTCCAAGTATTAAAATACACTTCACCTACTATCCCTGTCATGCATGAATCTCATACATGTATGTTCAACTGCCCCTGCAGTCTGCTGTGACACTCTACTGATATTACCAAGTCATTCTTTGTCAGCAGGTGACCTCTAAGCACATATTAGTCAACCAACACACAGCAGTGGCCCAGTAGCTCACTGTGATAAGCAATACATATGTTGTTATTTTTCCACACACAGACCAGGGTTTGAATCCAGGGACTGGTAGTAAGATTTATTTATAGTAACAGACAAGTAGTACTGACTATTTATAGAAACAGTCATGTACTGTTAACAGATATTCCCCACACAGGACAAACAGGTAAATAAATGTCTGTAGTAGCTGTATGAAAGGTATACTGATGTCTACCATGCCTATGAATGACAGCAGGCTAGGTATATACTCCAAGCATTGTGCACGATACATGTCTCATAAGTGTCATGCTGTCATGGCTAGTGATCACTGTTGCCAATAACCTTGGACACAGATATAAATCCAGTTAAAGTATGCCAGTAGCACACTCACACAACATTAGTGCAGGGTACACATTGTTAGTCATATATGTTACCCTGATATGTATGAGTCCCCTGTATTTATGTACCTATAGTTCTTACAGCTTGGCCCATACCATGCCATGTTGACAGCTTGAGAGGTATGTACATGCTACAGAAGCTATAGGGCATATGTGGATATAAAGTATGGGCAGACCTGTAGTGTATGTGGCAGTACTGTTGTAAAAAATATAGTCTATACAGTTGTTAATGGAGTGTTCCCCCCCAAACCCTTATCTGCATCACTAATTATTATTCTTATACTATGAGTATGTTTTCATTTTGACATATGTTGTTCTCAAAACCGAATGTTGGGCCTTATGTTGTATTATTGATTATATATTTCAATGGTTGCATGCTAACATACCTTGTGAAATTCCACTGTTCTTGACCTTTTGCCATAACTGTTACTGGCATGCTGTTCAAATAATGACTGTTATCCCATTTATGCCTGTGTTCTGTATGCTATGCAATTCAATTGTTCTGGGTTAATTGGAACACCCATACATGCTGTTATAACTAACGTTGAAATGTTTTGTTCATGAGTAACCAATACAACTTGACAAACCTCAACACCTTAACATGATCAGGTAGGCTGGTTCCATGTGATTCACCTATCCCACCTCATCTGGCATGGCACTGGGTCCCAGCACTACTGGGACCCAACCTGGAGCTGCTCCTTCTGCTGGTCCTGCACCAACCTCGAGTGGAACTGCCTCAAGGGATGGAGCCCGTCCCCCCATGGGCACGGGGGTGGACAGAAAACTTTCACCAGGAGTCATGTTTCAGGTATGGTGTGCAGGGTCATCTCACATGACCTGGATGATAGACTGCACCAGATCAAGGGCAGACTGGTGCAGCTTGAGGGGAAGGCTTGCCCCGGCTCACATCCCCCAGGACAGCCACCTTCGGGTCTTTGAAGGAGCAGTGGTGACTGCCCATGGGTGGGGATCTCAGTATCACTGTTGCCATCTGGGAGCACTTGGTCCTCTGATTCCCAACCCACCCCATCCAAGGTGTTTACCCCCCCCCATGTGTCATACACTACCCCTGTCTGCTGTCTTGTCTGCCTTGTCTCTCTGCAAAAGCAACCTCTCCTATCCAACTTATCTCCCCAAATGTACCTAAAACCCTTCCCAAACATCCCATTCTCACCTTAAAAAAGGGGGAGGGGGGCATCTGTCCTAAAAAAATTTTGTCCCATTCATAGGTCTCAATTTCACCCCTGCATACACTGCCATTAATCAATTATCTTATCCATTAATCAACGAAGTTATGTCACCATACCCCTTCCTGTGAGGTGTGAAAGTCCAAATTCCGAATTGTCCACATCGTGCACAGCTGTTGCTGCCGAAGAAGTGGAGAGCTATGGGCCTTTCCTACACCCATCCTGCATATCCCTAGCTGCCTTTTATATTGTTTTTTTCCCCCTGATTGCCCCCATTTCACCACTCTTCTATCACCTCTTTTTTCTTTTCTTTTTTGGAAATAGTGTGGGTTTAAGTGGGGATAAGCCGCACTAAGTAACACGTCATGCAAACCTACTTAAAACTGCTAAAAACTGCTTTAATCACCTTATCTGAGTCAGACACTGTTCTGCCTAGCAGCAAAATAACCAGCCCTGGTAAGTCTCGGGCCCAGGACCCTCTGCAGTACAGTCAGAGCAATGTACCACTAGGCCAACTTAGCTCTGCGGAACTGCTATTGCTTTTCTAAATATATCATGCAGTACAGTCATGTAACATTAGGGAAAAAAAGACACCTCTGCCAAATATTGGCCCCAGGGCCCTCTGAACTACAGTTCACTGCAATACACCAGTAGGCCAACTCACCTCTGGGGAATTACTACTGTTGTTACGAAGATACCCTGAGTACCATTGACACTACTTCTACATTTAATGTGATAAATGACAGCATACTTGGGCCTGTGATACAGACACCAAACCTGTACACAGCCAGACATGTTGATGGATTGATGGGATATGATATCAGGTACAGCTGACAACTACACAGACTGTTACAGAATGTTCACAGTTCTGTCACCTACGTGTGCTATGGTTGTCATCAAAGGAATTCAGTGTGCTGATGTACTGGCAAGGCAGTGCAGATTAATTTTACAAAAGCAGGACAGACAGCTCAGTGTCACACATCATAGCCATCCAAACACACGTTCATGCCAATCTTGTGCAACACACTATATGCATGCACATATGTCTTGTAACTACACCTCCTTAATAATTACTCAGTAGTTCTATCTGTAACATTCCTAGCATGTCTGACATCTGGACACTCACAGTTCAGGCCTACAGTCCATTCTGTTGCATGACAACATGCTTGGCGATACAACCTAGACATAACTGAGCTCTGCAATGTTCAGTGGTTGCTGCTAACACAGTCACTGCCACCCACAGTAGCATGTCAAAGGCCTTGAGGGTGGGACACATGTCACACATATCAGTACATGTCCTAAACCTTCCCTACCACTCTCTGGATGGTACTACTACTTAACATATGTACCGAAGGCACATGCCTTACCTGGACTGTAATGGGTATCCTCACCCTGGCCATGCTGTGACACAAGAGCTGATACTACTCCCTCACTGACATATACACCTTGCTGTCCTCCAATGTCCTTACAATCCCCAGTATGACTCCTGCCCAGAATGCAGCAGCTGCGGCCTGCCACACATGCAGCTGTATGTTCAGATACCTGATACAGACTTACCATACCTCACAAACACCTAGAACAGGGCATCCACACAACACCCATACATAAAGAGTTGGGGAGGATTGTTCAGGTGACAGGGATATGTATCACAGTCTCCCACTACAAACATACACAGCTGATGCACCAGCATCAACTGCAGCAGCATCCACATTCAGATAAAACAGATGTATGACACTCACTTCTGCCTGTCTCCTTACTGAACCCAACACACACATTGTTAAACACTAACCTGCCACAGACTCACAAACTCTGTTAACAATGGCCAAACATAGCATGCAAAACTGTGGACATAACATATAAATCCAAACAGTGAACAGTATTTCTACATACCCTCTGTGATGCTGTAGCTCACACACCCCAATAATTTCCTCCTCACAGGCCAGGAAAAGGGCCAAGGCCTATATGAAGGCCTTAATTATAGGACTTTGTTCCCATGCCATTGGCTAATGGCAATGCAACCCAGCTGTTCTGGATGCAATTAGCAAGTGGGAGTCACATATTGGTGCACAGGCAATCACCTGTTCATGAGTATTACCTACAAAAGGCAAGCTACTGCCTATGGTAAACAGGTCTGACACTTTCTTCATGAAGACAGACTGTGATTCTCTAGGAGAGTACAACTGGATTTCTTCTTACAAAGGAGTACAGCAATATACCAGGTATGTCACATAATTAAGCATGCAATGGAATGCAGATGGGGGGATGCAGTCATGGGAAATAGGAATTTAAACAGTAGGTGTCAACCACATTTCTTGGACTGACATGTTGCTGTTAGTCTGCTGTCCAGCACCTATGGCCATCCCTAATGGCTATGTCTGCAGTGACATAGATCACAGCTCTAGCCTCTGAGTCACCCCAGCAATGGTCAGCTCACATATGACTGCTACTGGATTGTCTGTTATACAATACTGACAGTAAGTACTGGTGGATACAGCTGGCATATCATATCATTTGCTGCCAATGAGCCCCTCTCAGTCTGTCAATGTCATACAGTCTTAATTCAAAGATTGTCCAGGTGTCCCTGACCATTCCTGATGTACTCTGGCTAGGTCACTGTGTACTCCACACCTGTATCTCATTGCCTGATACCTATGGCTAGCATACCTGGTAACCCTTGCAGCAGGACAGCAGATTATAGGTACTAGCAGTGGGGGGACAGTGGCTCTGCCTCAGCAGCATTGTGTACATGTTGAACATACAATGTCAGTGAATACAGTACCAGATATTAATGTATCATTACTGTGTTTCCAGGGGTCTGGTATATCACAGACACATTCCCAGACTCTGGGGACAACCATCATGTATTGTCCAACTGGTGTCCAGAAATCCACATTTGTCTGGCAGGGGGTCTACATCTATCAGGCACTTGTACACATTCCTCAAACATCTAGGTACGGCAGATGTCAGACACCTACAAGAAGGACACCTTGCACCACATATGCACTGCTCTCAGTTATTGTGTAGCACAGATGTTGGTGAAATGTCTGCATGCACTTGTAGTACCACTCACCTATTTGTCAGATGTAGGCTGGATGACATGGTACTGTAACATTGCCCATAAGGGACACCCGGCAGTTGATGGCAGTGATGGGTGTGGACACATAACAACAAAGTCTGACACAGCACTCAGGCCATATCTGATATTCCTGGTACCATATGAGGTTACTAGGCTGTGTGCCCTGAACAGCCATATGCCTAGCCCAGATGTTAGCCCATGTGTATGCAAGACTGACAAAGGTAGTGTCCCAAGGGTTTATGTGCAGTTACCCATCCAGGTATCCAGGTTATGGCTGCAAAGGAGTAAATAGCTGCCATGCTTGATGTGGACAGGGTGCCCATTCCACTGCAGGGTGATTGTGTGGGTCACACATCTGAACTGCCAACATGCCCAATTCATGTTACACACCAGGTTGACAGCATGTGTGTGTGTGTGTGGGGGGGGGGGGTTGTGTTAACAAAGTGGAGCATGAGTTGCAGTCATGCAGCAGTCCCAGCAATATGGAGTCTGTGGCATGCAAGGCAGTCACCCGTGAGGAGTATGTATGACACTGGGTAGAGTGTTGGCCTTATAGCCTATTATTGTATTGTACATGTGTGATGCCCTGGTATTCCCAGGTGGGGAACCTCTGTGATGTCCCCAGCTGCTCCATGTGCTGTGTGATGTGAATGATAATAGGGAGTAATACACAATAATGGGCCTCATTGGGAGAGATATGGGGATATTTATACCCCATGTCCCTTGATAACATACATTCATGTATGACATGAGCCATGTAGATGGTTTACCTTACAATGGAAGTGACAATTGTGTTGAAATGTCATGCTGCCAAAGACCTGTGTCCACAGCTTCCTCATGACTGATTGCATGCCTAGGATGTGGTTAGTACTGTCACTCTCCCCAAAGGAGTGGACACTGCATGTGCTGGTATGCAGCCTGAGGTCATGTGTCTGGCAACAGTCATGTATCTATGTGAGACCCTCCTAGGCAGATATCCACATCCCTAGGAAATCTGGTGATGCCACACAGCATGCAGTCATCTGCAGACCTGGTTAGACATAGGCTAATGGCTGTTACATGCACCTCAGAAGTGTACATCACACATAATAGAGGCCCAAACATGGAACAACAGGTTACACACATAGTTCTGGGTCAACCACTTGAGTGGATTGCCCTATGTGGAATCGGTGGGTTGTGTCAGTGCACTGGTGTGTTACGTGTATGGTAACATATGGGGTGATGCATACTTGGGAGTGTTATATATATATAATGACCACGTGGGTTATGCTGTCACAGTTTGTCCAGGTCAGGATAGACAGTTTTCACTGTCACCCCTCTATCTATGGCTTTAGTGACTGTGTCATAGAGGTCAACCAAGTGTAACAGAAATTAACCCTTCCTTGACAAAGTCTAAGTGTGTGTGATGGAGTGTGTGCAAGCTGCCAATGTCCTTGTTAATAGAGTTCACTGCAAACTGTGCTATGGCCTTGCAGAACATCCTAGTTAGGCTGCTGGATCTATCATGTGACTGAGTGGGGGGGTGCCTCACCTTAGTGTAAAGGGATGACAGTGGTCATCCATCAAATGGCTGGGACAAAGCCGGTAGTCAGTCCTCCTTTGAATACGGTTCCTTATGGTGTTGCAAGGTTATGCTTGGGGTCATGTAGGATACATCCTGTCATGTGATAAGCTCCTATGGCAGATGTATACCATGACTTTCACATGGCAGTGGTGACCTGTTCCCTACATATAGAAGACAGGAGAGGTACTGTGGATATCCTGATGTACTGATGGAGAAGACAGGATGTGAGGCCTACATCGACTCTGTCAAGCATCCAGTATGCTATACCAACAGCACTGGTATAAATGGTGTCCTTGAGAACCACAAGTGAGCAGCTGCAGGTGCTTCCTGTCCTTTTCCAGACATATGTGCAATAGGGGAGATGTCTGTGTGTAGTGGATGTAGACAATATAAGCTCTGTGTTTGTTATGCAGGTTTGCATGACTGATTCCATTCTCATGTACACCCTAAGGAGACATTCCTCCAACATGGCCACCTGCCTCTACTTTGTCTCGGACAGCGGTATGTCCTCCCCATTATGGACAGTATGTATTGCAGATGTCAACCAGACACATGTACATATCCTACCAGAGGAAGATATAGGCCTGTCAGGTATATCTGACATCTATACAAATGCACATATAGCACTTGTGTGTATGTGTGGATATTGTTGCCAGTACTTAATGAGGGGTTGTGGGCTTTGAGGCTGTGTATACCCCCCAAGGAGAATGTATTCCACATTGGAGGTGTATGTATGGCTGACCCTAGCTAGATGGGTATTAAGGGAGATGGTGACTGCAAACATGACCGCATGATGGTTGCTTTGCCATGAAGGATGACACTGTAGGGATGCTGCAGTGATAACCCATGTTGTGTAATGTCAACTGCAATACGCCTTCATCTCATGTGGAGGTAGCCACTGGCCACATTAAGGTGTTTGTACTTCCACTGTTGATGGCTCTCTGGCCATTTGTGTGCTGGCATGGGTACGTCTTACAATGTATGTTAGGGTCATTCAAATGACCCAGGATCAGGATACTCACCTGACTCCTAATACAGTTAATGAGGTCCATATAGGTAGAATGGGCATCCTGGTCACATGTGGTGGTCGGTAGGTAGCTGTGGTATGAATAGGTGTGTGCTGGCAATGGTAAACTGCCTCTGCAGTGTCCCCTGTGCATCTTACTGCCTGTATAGTGTGGAGGTGTCTATATGTGTCATATATATGGAAACCCCATGTCCCATGGCATTACCGGATACACTTTGGCTTCTGAATGTGTGACAGGATGGGTTGACCTAGTACAGCTGGGGTGCTCTCTACAGCTTTGAACCATGGGGTCTGTGTGACTGCACAGATCTCTGCAGTTCCCAGTGTTAGGACTGCTTGCAATGAGGGCAAAGTCCTGTGTACACCTGTAGCGTTTTACCAGCATGGCCTTCAATGTGTGCTGCACTGACACTTGTTGGTAGTGATAAAGTCACAACTTTTACTAATGGAGTCATAATGGGGCTGCCGAGAACCACTGCCAGATGCATGAAGATCACTGAAGACAGATGTAGGCCATCTCTTGCAGAGCATCATGCTCTGTTTACCATATCATCCCAGGCTCAACAAGTACTGGAACCCCTGGAATATCACAGGATAAATGTGCACATGTTAAGGGCAATCATTCCCTAAGTGTATTGTGGCATCAGTCCGGATAACAACATAATGCTGCATAAAGCTAAGGACATACCTGCCTGGGATACATAACCAGTGTGCTCACTCATGTCTCACTGCATATAGTCCAGGGATGTACATGTCAGGTCAAGCACACCAACATGTACTATGACAGACCCATGACAGTACCTGTTGGTGAGAGACAGCAGTGCATATGCAATATGGCTGAGTCTGTCACGTGATACATAAGTGACTGTGACCATCCACATACACAACCAGATCAGAGGTACACCAGTGTGTCTCCACTGGAGTCCCCTCTGTGTAACATGTTTGACATAGGCTGATGCCTGTGTGGCTGTGAGACACAGATGTGTGGCCATGTCTGGTATGTGCTGTGTACAGCTGTGGCGTTCATGTGTGGCTTTGCCTCAGAGACCCCTTTGTTTGTGGATATGTATGTTGATGACCACTGCAGATGTTTATGTGTGTTGTGTAGGTGTGGATGGTGTGTGAGGTGTACTGATTGTGTTGACAACCTGTTTGGGGAAAGATATGTAGCCTTGACAGGGAGAGAGCATGGACTGCAGGTTCTTACTGTCACTGCATATCTTACACAGTGTGTTCCTTGGTGGTGTTTGTAGCTGGCTGTCGATCTGTGTACATGAGGCAGGTGCTACAGAGTGCCAGGACACCCATATCAACCACGCTGGCTGGGGAAACTGTAGGACATTGTCCAGCCACATAGTCCAGAATCTGAGGGAGGAAGGCCAGGGAGACCTGAGGGGTGGACCCACAGACCAGATGATTACTAATACAATAGGAGTCTGACACCACAGTAGACCATGTAGACAGGCTATGAACAAGCAGTAATAGGTGCAACAGGTGCATGCATTGCAACACCTCATAGCACATGCAGCAAGTAGCATGAAACATCAGGATCAGGGGGGCAATGCATGCTGTATTGCCACTATGTTGCCGATACCCACAAACATACTGTGCTGATAGAAAGCAGGGGTATGATGTGAGGGTTAGCAGTGGATAGTGCTGGCAAAAGTGGATGTGCAGGGTCTGTACATAATGGTGAGCAATGTATGCAGTCCTGTGATGTGGTCTCCTGTTCATGTCTTTCAGGTGGGATGTACAGATGTCACAACTCACCTTTCTCAGAAGCTAAGACCATGGCAATTATTGATGCCCTGAGACTCCATCACCAGGTGCTGTTGCCAAGCAGTCACCATAACCAGCAACAACATGCTGCACTGTGGGCAGACCTGGTAGAAACAGTGAATAATATGGGCCACCGGGACAGGAGGTACAAACAGGTCCAACACCATGTTACTGATCTCATACACCATTCATGGCAAAGGGCTGCAGTTGTGGCCAGGGACTATGCTGGCATGGGGTGGAGGGCCTGCTACACAACCACCACTCTCAGCCACAGAGGAGTTCCTGCCAAATCAGGGTTCAGCCACCAGCTCACAGGAAACCATCAGTACATACGTCGAGGAGATGGGTGGCACAGATTCCACAGCCAAGGAGCATCCAGGTAAGCCTCCAGTGGTCATCACATTAATACTGTATCATTCATAGTGGCAGCCCTCTGCATACCTGTATGCATTTGTCAGGTCAGTCTTCATTTGTGGGTGGGGTTTTGTAATGCACACATGTGCACACATACTGTGGATGTCAGCAATTTGGGTAGTATCACAGCTTGTACTGTAAATGTTGATAAATGCACATATTATCCTGTACCACTGCTGCATGTGTGTGTGCTGACAATACCTCTCCCCCACAAATCCATAGGTACCTCTGGTGTGGCTGGAGAACATCAACCTGTAACCAGTGAGTGTGGAACTGTCATGTTGTGGCTCAGCTATACCCTAGGCATGTTAAGGGCTGGCAGTTTGCCATACACATGACTGTTAAACTTGCATGTTCACTTGTAATGGGATTCACTGCAGTACATCACATTGGTAATCACAGTAGCATATTTGCAGGAGCTGTAACATATTTGCACAATGTTTTGTATAGGTATAGCAACTCTGCTATACAGGGGTGCATTATTATTGTGTAAATGGGTACACTGTGTGTTAGGTACAGATCCATCACATACTCCAACTTGTCACGATTCTCACAGGTGTATAGTACTAGCAACATTAACTGGACATAGCTGCACTGCATGTTGTGGAGGGCCTGTCCAGAGGGTGTCTGTTGTGGTCTGATTGTGTGTTGTGCATGGCATCAGTCAGAAGGTGTGGTCTGTATAATGCCTTTGTGCCACCCATGTGTGTGTGTGTGTCTGTGTGTGTATCAGACAACATTATAGTGCAGGGATTCATGCAGTCATGTTGTCTTCCCCTCACAGTTGATCATGGGGGGATGGAGTGTGCCTCCCTCACAACCTGATGTCAGTGTCTCATCAGACTTTGATGATGATGGTGGCCATTTTGAGGTACACGTAGGGTTGTTGGTGGCTGAATCTGTCTCATTGGTTGACATCCCACTTCCACCACTAATGTCCCTGCACATGCTCAGTAGGACCACACATACCCAGTCCCCAGCAGCCACAGATATTGGGCAGTCAAGGGTGGTGACATTGAACAGGGGAGTGTGGGCACTATGGCATCTGTGACTGTAGACACTAGCCAAAGCCAGAGAGCTGGTGAGGTCCTACACAGGCAGATTGACATGGGTGCTCGAAGGAGGACTGCTGCCCATCCAGCACCTGTCAGAAGCATCACGGCACGTCACCCGATGCATATTTCAGTCCATCATGGAGGCACAGGCACATTGTGAGCTGTACACCAGATGGGGTGCTCAGGGTCATGGATGTCACACTGCCTGGCATGCATAATACCCTCCATGGCATTGGAGATGCCTTACTTCATTTTGCTGATGTAGTGGATAGATGGTGGGGTGAGACATTGTCAGTCCATAACTGTGCAATGTCTGTACTTGAACATGTGGTGGAAGTAGGACATCAGACACATGGATGTAGGTCAGCAGCAACATCAATTGAGAGCCCACATGGCCATGCAGAGTCACAATCCTGTAGTGGCAGTTCCACCAGCACTACCAAAGAGAGGGTGCTGTCCATACCACAATGTGCAGGCCATGGGCACATGGTCATGGGCGGTCCCATGAGGGACACAGACCCTGCAGACATCGGTCACCATTGGGAAGTAATACTACATCTGGCCTTGGGCATGGTGTTGCCAGTACCACACCTGGCAGAACCATTCCCCATGTTCGTGGCCAGAAATGTGAACTGTACATTCTGCCATGTACAGTCCACAGCTGTCTAACATACCCTCATATAGGGCTAGCACATGGCTTGACTGTATGCATGCACACAGTTACACATCACTGTCACATGCAGGTCACAGACAGATGCACACAGCCCCTCTTCCTGGCCCAGCTGACCGGCACCCTGCCAGACACACAAACATGATGTCAACTCTATGGCACAGTCTAGACCTTTGGCAACCACACACCACACCCTGTGCATGTGATGATACCGGTGGCACATCCCTGTTATCCATATCATCGATGCAGGGACATGCTAATATGTATGTGATGCACAAGGTGAATATAGTTCAGTTAATGACAGTTTGTAGTGTAGTAGTGTTATTGTCTGTAAGGTGCTGTATGCTGGCAATTGTCATGTGTACACATCAAAGTGTATGTACCTTTGTGCCATGATGCCTTATTGCTGTTCGTACTGCTGACTGACTGTTGTCTCACATACCTTATTCTGTCTCCATTCTAGGTGTCTGTGTGTGTAAGTCGTGGTGGGCTGCTGCCATTATGGGAGCTGAAATTGGCAGAGTGGCAACAAAGAGACAATTTCATCACCAATGTACGTCTGTGTATGTGCATGTTTACCTAGCTGTGTATGTGTGGAACACTGTGTGAGGGACAATGGGGGCAGACAGCATACCCTGCATGTATACCTCTTGACACAGCATGCTACTCTTGATACATGTCACCTGGGAGTTCTGTAGGATCACAGGTTCATAATACAGATGAGGTTACTACAGTACTGGCCCTGGGCCCCTTATAAGCCTAGCCAGTACTCTATCCCCAACAGAATCATCTATTAGCACTTGTTGCCCCTGGCATTGCTTGACATACTTATACCCCTTGGACATATTGTTTTTTCACATCCACTCAACACTGTGAAGTTGATGAGGGTCTGCATGGTACTCTGTTTGACATTTTTGGGGAGTGCATTCCTGAGACAGGGCAGCCTCTGGGAGACAAACCTGTCTCTCCAGCTGTTTTTTGCTGTGTTATATGTGATTCAAGCTGTCATGCCAGTAATGCGCATTGAGTTATACTGACATATATGAGGCAGCTGTTGAAGCGTTGAGCACAACATTGCCATCTAAGCATACCACAGTCCACCTGTGGACAACCTGTCCAATACTGAGTGGGGAAGTACAGATTTGAGGTTGTCTGCATGGAACAGGTTTTAAAGACCATGGATAACCTTTGTGGGTGTTAACATAGCCTTTCCATTTGTTGCAGATGCCTGCATATGTACATACCAGAACGGCCATGCTGGCAATGTATTGTTCTACTGACTGAGGACTATGCAGAGGTAATGTCCACCTTTTGTCTGGATGCAGTACCTTTACCTATGTTGGGAACTATGTCCAAGCCATTTCTGACCACTGCCACTACTTGATGGGTGAATGCAACAGTGCTATCAACCTGAGTAGCCAGGTTTGTCAATACAGTTTGTGCGTTTATGGGGTTGTCATTGATATGGGAAATAATAGGTCCATGTCCTCACCATATGGTATGATGGTACTGTTTTCTGCATTCAGCTGGAGGCCAGGCCCTAGCCACCATTCCATACCATACCTGCTGTATGACCACATTGCAGTGTGTTAACATCAGTTTCTGGGTCAATGACAGACAGCACATTACTCACAGTTGCCACAGTTTGAGGTGGTACCTACATATGTGAGAGATGGCAGTTAGCATTCATGCCTTTTTACATGTGGGTCATTGTGAGCAGAAGCTACTCGCAGGGCATACACATGTCTACATATTGCACATACATAGGCAACACAGAGTAGGGTTGCCACCTTCTCAAATATAGAATGTGGGATATGTCTTGTAGTATTCTGACACTTGGCAGGACATATCATAACCCACGGCAAGTGCACCAGACAGGACTTCCCTTTGTTTACCAATACAACTGTGTCTTTGTATCACATCACCGTAGGTTATGCTATGTCTCATACCAGTAAGGTACTTCTGATATGAAATAACTGCTTTATGCAGGTAGTAGACAACCTTAGAAAATGTTTGTTGTCCTACACTCTGATCGAGAGGTATGTTTATGGCCCTAACACAGTCACACTGCTGCAAAGGGGTATATATATATATATATATATATATATATATATATATATATATATATATATATATATATATATATATATGTACACCCACACCCACTCATGAACTGCCCTTGTTGATAGTCAAACTCCTACCTGGCTAGTTATGCATAAGATAGCACAATATACATAATGCATGAACCACAGAACTTATACGGTTTTGCAGTGTCTGCCATTACTATTCAGGTGATTGACATCAGGTGTTGCAAGGATTGCCACTGGGGGCTTAACAAGCACTTAAAATAGTATAATAATGTAACACACACACTGCTGCAGGGAGACATGTGTTCCAAAAGTCATGCAGAGAGAATTGCAACTTTTGGACTTACTACACCAATCTATCTAGTTATGTACAGTATAACCCACTGTACATACTGCATGTGCCACAGAGCTATTGTGTTTGAAATGAGTTACTCTGCATCTAAGGTGTATGACATCTGTAGGCCATAAATAGGTTGGTGATGGTGGAGTAAACAGGGTGGCATAGGCACACAAAATGCTATAGGCATTGCACACACACAGGCAAGACAGCCACGCTACTACAGACAATATGCATATACACACACATACACTCACACAGTTGCCAGTACTAAGATTACAACCCATACATATCTAGTTGCATGTAGTATAGGGCTATGTCATTATAGCATATGCCATGGAGCTTATATGCCTGGGGCATACCTCTCAACCTGTTAGAACAATACATGTGGACAAAGCCTTCAATAATGGGGGGGATACAGGCCCAAAAATAGGGACAGTTTTTACATATTGCTCTTACAAATGTAGATAACTGATAGAGTGACAGGTTTCATATTACCATTACTTTTGTGAAGGGTATGAAGTGCAACACTCAGATGTCTGTCATTATTGTCTTGACTTCAGCTCTTAATGATTTGCCAATGATTGGCCAAGAAACCATTATTTTATGACACACAGACGAAATATATGAGGCAATAATCTGGACATTCTGCAAAACTGTATACATTTGAGAGGTTTGGTCTGCAGAGTGTGAAATAGTGCATCTGAGGTTGATGACAGCAACATGCCCTGTCAGTTAATCAATGGGGGAGTCAGCAGGGCAGAACAGGCCTCAAAATGGTATAACCAGCACACACACTTGGCAGTCTTGAGATTAGAACCCCTACCTATCTAGTTGCATGTAATACAGTGCTACATATTTATCACATGCACACACACACACACACACACACACACACACACACACACACACACACACACACACACACACAAATATATACACACACACACACACACACACACACACACACACACACACACACACACACACACACACACACACACACACACACACACACACACACACAGTTGGCATTGTTGAGAATTGAACCACCACCTCTTAGTCACTATAGCAGTGTGTACGTATCACATGCTCCATGGGAGTTACACATAGCAGTGCTGTTAGGGTGAATGATATCAGTAGCTGCTGACAGGGAGACCACTGTTGTTGAGCACAGTAGTCACAGGGCCAAAATATGGGAGGTCATTACACAGACATAGGCCTGTTGGGTGTGTGTAGTCTGCTGTATATGTAATGCATACAAACACACACACACACACACACAGCAACTGATGAGAAAGTACAACCCCTCCCAACCTACTATTACACAATGGGCCTCACCATAGTATTTGCACATGTCACTGGTTCAAATTTGTGTAAGTGTGGCTGTCGCAGTACATCACTGTATGCCTTTCAGGGTTTCTCTCTCTGTCTCTCTCTCTCTCTCTGTCTGCCCCCCTTCCATCTCTGCCTCTCTGTAAATAATCTATTTGTATATGTTATCTATATATCTGCATGTATATCACAGTCAGCAGATCCAGATAACTCGTATATGTATCACATATGGATAGATGGGGGTAAACGTGTCTGCTGAGGGTGAGGATAGACAGTTACGGTGTACATAGCTGTCAGTATGCAGAAGGGATATATGTACATCCCAGTCCAGATGTATGTTCAGACATAGGCTGACAGAAGCTAAGTGTAGGAGAATGCCCAGTATGACTATCAATAGTAAGAGTGGGACTGCAGTCCAGACCTACATGTACTCCGATCCAGGATTTTGTGTGCTACAGCCGATTAGCTGATGAGCCCTGGAAACTGTCCAGCACCTCACTGAGAGACTGGCCGAGGGATCTCATGTTTGCATGCTATCAGTATTGACTGAGGCTGTATGGGAATGACAAGAATTGTGCATAATATGTGAGCTACATTTTGCACAGCACTGTGATGTCCTGGTATGTCAGTGGCAGATGAGTAGAGATTAAAGTGAGGAACTGCTGACAGATATTTGTCTACTGACTCCATACACTGCAGGGAACCCATGTTGCTGTACAATGTGTTGTGGTCTGCACATTCTACATTTGTGTGGCCAGTGGTTCCTCCTTCCCCTTATATGTGGCCCTTTGTCCTGCTCTGCTCCAGCCCCAGGCTTTGTCCACAGTTGCTGCTATGTAGTTGTAGTTCTGGTGTGACTAGGGTAGAAGTCATAACATCACACACTGGGTTACGGAGTGCACACCTGTTTGGCAGGTTGGCCAGCATTGTGCCCCATACATCTGCTGTGGTGCTCAGACAGTTTGTGTTGCACTGTTCGTCTAAGGCTACATGTTTTCCATAAATGTCTAACTGTTACAGGCAGACAACTCGACAGGGCCATATATCACAGTTGGACACAGGCCCAGACATGAGGACAGCAGCTTAATATTGGTTTTTCAAATGTAGACAGTTGGTAGACTGGTTTTGTATTAGCTTGCATTTTCTTATAGTTATGAAGTTTGCATCTCAACTGTCTGTCGATGTTTTCACATCAACCTGTATTGTTTAGCCAATAGTTTCCCAAACAAATGCAATATTATGACAAACAAAACAGATATATGAGGCATACAGGTGGACATTCTGAGAAACCCTGACATTCATGGGGTATGGATGGTGCCCACTGACTTGTTGTGAGTATTGACACAGTTATGTGGCAGCCTTTGTATCCTGGCACTACAGTGACTTGTCACAACTGGCTGTTCTAGTAAGCACCATCTAGGTTACTCAGAGCGGTGTACTGTCCATATCTGTGGCCCACTGTCCTTCCATTGTCCAGCCTTTCTGCAGTAACAAATATTGATGTCTGGACAGCCTGTAGAATTCCTATCATAGGTGTAGCTGACATGCAAAACAGTAGGCACAGCCAGTCTCAAACCCACAATAATGTACTTAGCCCAGTGAGCTACAACAGCTACCAGTCAGTGTTGTGTACTTCCTGACACTATTAACCACACACATACCTAACACATTGACCCCTGCATATTGTGGAAATGGAACATGTTAGTAAGTTGATTGGGGCAGCCCTGGGAATGTGTGGTCTGCTAACTATCACCTTTCAAACATAACTGTTACTGCAGTTCTATAGGAACATGGGTGTGTTGGGGGTAGGGAACCATATCTCTGAGCTGTACATATTTTCACCGAATGTCCAGATGTTTCCCTCACATTTTGGGTCCATGTTTCATAAAATTGTGATTGTCTGGAAAATTACTGGTCAAATCATTAAAGACTGAAGTTAGAAAGTAACGACAGACATTTGGGTTTCAGACTTCTTACCCTTCAGAGAATTCATGCTACTGCAACACCTTCTATTCTATTAACTTTCTATGTTTGTAAGAGAAATATTTAACACTTGTCCCTGTTTTGGGGTCTTTGCCCCACATTTCTTATTGGCTTTCTACAGATTTCTTGCTGTAAGAGGTTTAGAGGTATGTATGGGAGTCTAACATTGACATCCACGCATCTGTCCTATGACCCTGCTGTTTGTAAGTCCCTCACATAGTGCAATGGATTTTGTTGGCTTGCATATTGTGGGGCAGCCAGTATTTGGCAGAGAGTTCCTGTTGTCCCACATAGCTGTCTGTTGTCTGCTGCTAACCCACTAACCCATTCCATTCCCTTGCATAGATGCAGCAATACCATGCATATGCTATGACAGTCTACTACCCCATTCATTTGTTGTTAAGAAGAGTGACTTACCTTGTGCCAGCAGCAGTTGAGAGGACAGTGCTTCAGGGCTGACTCTGTCAGATGCACACAGTAAACAACAAAAAAATCCAAAGCCTGGAAACATATTGAAAGATTATACTGCTTCCATATGTTTCCAGGCTTTGGAATTTTTGTTGTTTTTTTTGGATATTTTGTATTCCTGCCTGGTTTACCTATGAGCTGTTCCTGTGTTTGGATTCTTTGTGGATGCATGCAGTACATAGCCTACACACAGTAAGGTATAGGTAGTGTGATGTAGTTGGCATCCATTTTACTGTGTGTATGTGAGTTGGTGTCAGAGTGAGGTGTCAGTCCCTGGGTCCCTAGGTTTTCAGTGTATGTGCTATGCATTGCCTCTTTGTCAAGGCCAGGGCATACTGGGTACTCCTACATTTGCCTACAGGGACAGGCTCATGGAGTTCCTACTCAGAGTCCCCCTGTGCCTGTGGGAACCTTGGTAATGGTGGGGGGCTGTGTCTCCCTTCACTGTGATGTTCCTGCCACAGTTGTTTCTGCAGGATCATATTGTGTGGCATGGGACATACTATGAACATGTGTGCACATGTGGCTGGAGAGTACTGTAGGGCTCC
Organism: Protopterus annectens; assembly: GCF_019279795.1. Lineage (NCBI taxonomy): Eukaryota > Metazoa > Chordata > Ceratodontiformes > Protopteridae > Protopterus > Protopterus annectens. The sequence goes on along the minus strand of NC_056744.1, from coordinate 1,371,881,957 downwards.
ACCAAATATGTCAAGGCAGAGGAAATGTGACTTGAGCAGCCCAAACACATGCTCTACGATGTTCCTAGTTTGTGCGTATGCCTCATTATGGCATTCTTCAGTTGGTGTGTGTGCATTTCTGATGGGTGTCGTTATCCATGGTTCCAGTGTGTAACCAGCTTCCCCCACTAGATGGCCATATGGGATGTTCCCCCTGGCAATTGCCTGGTACAGCTGTGATGCATGCCAGATGTGGGAACTGTGATATCTGCCAGGGCTGCCAGCACACACATTGATGATAATGCCCTGGGTGACGTGAATGACATGACCTGAAAGTTGATGGAGTGATACCCTTTGCTGCTGACATAGACTCTACCCTCCTCACCAGGTGGTGCTTTGATGCACATGAGTGCAGTCCATGGCACCCAGTACCTCTGGGTAGTGTGCTACACAGTGGAAGAGACACATATTGCTGGTCCTCTCCTTAAGGGTGTTGGGGAAATAAATGTGCTCACTGGGATGTGCTAGCATGACATCCAGGAACTGGTGGAGTACCCTAGATGCGGATGCCTGCGAGAACCCAATGATGTCTCCAGTAGGTCTTTGGAAATTGCCTGTAGCTAGTATTCTTAAGGCTACATATACCTTTGTCTCCACTGGGATGGGTTCCCCGCTGTTGGTTCTGGATCTGAGGTGAGGGTGGCACAGCTCGGTGAGTTCCTGTAGTATGTCCCTGTCCACCCTGTAGTGCTCTACTATCTCCACCACATGTAGCCCCTGAAAGGTTACCCTGGGTCTGAACACTCTTCTCCTCTTCAGTCTGGGTCTATTGTCAGCATCACCATTATCACTGACCTCAGCCTGTAGTGCATTCAGATGTAACAGAGCAGCAGCAGCCCCTATCATTTTGTCTGCTAAAATTCCCAAGTGTGTACTCCAATGGTGCAAAGTATGTAGGAAAAATCAGATTGTAGGGTGTCTGCATACTTTATACTGGTGTGCTGCAGATGCAGCCTGTGTGATTGGCTGACTATGATACATTCCACCTGCCAGGTTTATTATTGAGGGGTTTGAATGGCCCAGTGTCAGTGGAACAGGGTTTATCAGTCATTTATGCTTGATTGGCTTTCCCAGGTTATCCCCCCCTTTTTTAATTTCTTTCACTGCTAAGCCCTGCAGCACTCTGTGCAAACCCATGTAGCTAGTGTAAACATTGCTGAGCAGAATGGGCCCTCCTCTGTACATGGTCATGCTTTACTTTTCTTTAACCAGTTAAAACACACACTGCGGGGCTAAGCACAGCTTAGCAGCATCAGACACACACCCCCTGCTTTGCTGTGCTTAGCTGAGTGCAAACAGGTGCTGTTAAGCTACAATCAACTTTAACATGCAGTGATACAACCCCTTTTACTGTTAACTATCTGGTCTGCCTATACCAACACAATTCTAGCCCTACCATGGTTAGTACCTACAGAACAAACTGGCCCTTTTGTTATTCAATAAACCTGGCTTATTTACGTACACCTATTTGTGTATTCCCTGGATACAGCACTACACCAAGCCCTATCTCCTTATCTACTACTATAACCTGCCATTGTATGACTCTGCATGCTGGGCACTATAATGCAATTACTTTGCCTACCTTAAATTTCATATTTTACACTTTTTTTGTTGTTGCTAATAGCATGTTTGCGCACTGCTTTGGGCTGCTTAAATGTGGCAAATGTATTAAAAATGCATTAATTTTGATATGTTGCATTACTTTTTAGTCTCAGTGGCCATATATTTGGCCATTTGCATGGCTACTGTCACATATACAAGCTTTTTGTGGCTGTTATAGTCCCTGTTTTATTTTTTAATTCTGGTACACAGTTACTAACCGCATACATTTTTCCTGCAGACACAGCACCTACACGGATGCTTTTTTGCTTCCTGGACCACGAAACACCTCATCTGCATGGTTTTCACCAGCAAATGAGGTGATTTGCATTCAGCAGACACCTCCATGTTCGCACGGTGTCTGCACACTTGTGCACACCCCCAGCCCTGTTTCCTGGATCACTCAATGGCCATATTTTGTGTTCATGCCGCAACACTATTCCTATATGGAGAATCACTCCATGTAGGGTTTATTGAATTACCCCCACTATTTAATATTGATCTCAGAAGCATTTGCAATAAACTCCAAGAATTCCAAGCATGCCTAACATTTTACAACCATGATATAGCAGTAGTCACAGTGTGATGATATTAGGTAGTGCCATCTATCCCAGGGAGAGTAGGGCAGTGCATGCGTAACATATGCCAGCATAGTTAGCTGAAGTTTTGTAAAGAATTTTATGTCATTTGACTATCACACTGATTTGTACAGATGCTTGTGTTAAAAATGTATTTGTAAAGTTGCTTATGTTAAACGTGCATCAACAGTGGGTCTGGCTGGACAGAATAGAGGGTTCCCCTTCAGAAGGTTGAATGGCTGAAATCTCGAAATGCATATGGTCAAAGCCATATGCTTGAATTTCAGAAGCTCGACCTTCTGAAAGGGAAAAAAAACAACGAAACACAAAAGAATGTTTCTGCAGGGGGCAAGCCCCCCTGTACCTCCCACTCCCCGCTACTTATTTATACCAATTCTGAGATCGCACTACAGCGAAGAAAGTTAAATCTCCCATTCTGCGCTGTATGCCAATCCCCATTCAGATGGTCGAGCTTCTGAAATTTCGAGCATATGGTCTTGACCATATGCATTTTGAGATTTCAGCCATTCGACCTTCTGAAGGGGAACCGAATAGAGATAAGCATGTATGTTAGACAGTATTATTATAACTGATTAAATGTATATGCTTTAACAGAGAATTCTAGAAGGGAAGAAGTTAATCTCAGTCCAGGTAATTTTGAAAGGCAGGTTGAAAATTAAATGGGTTGGTTTAGGTCATAAAAGATTTTATCTTACAAGTCTGATTACAACCAGAGACAAAAACGTCTGGGAAAACCAGGACTAGTAATCTTACTGTATTGTCCTTAGGGGTTAACTAATTGCTACCCTGGAAGGGTGGAAGTTTTTGAAAGTTTTTTATAGCTTTTAGATGCTGCAAAGCTCTGGATGTGTATTGTACCAAAGTCAGGTGACCTGATGTGATGTCATTCTATAACCTGCACTGAAATTATTCTTTAGATATTAGTGAGAGATATGTCAGAACTCTCACAGCAACACTTTTTTGGAACCTGAGAGGAAAGATCTCTCACAGATATCTCATACAACCTCATACCTCATCTTGCCTTGTGTAGTAAGCAACTCAGCACTCATCATCTTGCATTGCTTTAGTAAGTAACTTAACTATGGAACAGTAATTATTTAGCCAGTCAGGAAAATATAGTGAGATTAGTAAACTATTGTTTTTCTGCATCTGTGTGCATCTGTCCAACCGTGTTATTTTTTTTATATCTTCTGTGATTGAAACTCTGGTGCTTATTGTAAATAGATATTCAGTATTGTCATGTTTTCTATTTTATTATTTATTATTAAATATTTCTATACCTTTCGTTGTAGCTGGTCTTTTAGAGAATAACTTTAACATCTTAAGATTACTTATGCTTATTTTAGTGATACTGTGGCTGATCCTGAAAACCTTGCTGCTTTGATAAAACTCTACTATTTGTATTAGTATTAATTTTAATCAGTATAATTGGGTACCCTTGTAAGAGGCTTAGAGTAGCTGACTGGTGTCAACACAAGTACCTTATAGTCTGGGCAGAGGAGGCACAGACACAGAGCTCAAAAATGGTCAGTGTGGAGTCTTGTTTGGGGCATGGAGAGAAACAGAGATTCCAGCTCCAGGTCTGGAGTGTGCTCCCTGTGAGCTCCTAAAGGAAATTGTGCTTGGTGCAGAGAGCTGCATCTGAAAATATGGTGTGTATCCATTTTTGTTCCTAGTGGCTGTCCCTCACTGGGGTCAGTGGTGAGGATTGAGGCTCATTGATTACTGGCCCAGAGTAGGGACTGTCACACACAGAAACTTGGCTCAAACCTCATGTAAAAGACAAATATTACCTCCTGGTTATAATATTTTCAGACTTGACAGAACAAACAAAAAATGAGGTGGAGGAGTAGCAATTATATACAAAAACTAGCAGGTAAAAAGGATGTCCAACAGCTGCAGGCAGAATACTTTAAACGTAAAACAGTTTATTGTAAAAACTCCACACGTTTTTCATCACCCTCATAGAGTAACTTCTTCAGAAATACAAACAAATTTCAAAGTAGCAATTTAAAAACCGGCAATTTATGTCATGTGATATCGTGAACCTATAGTGTTTTTTTTATTTTGGGTTTTAATTGACACTTCTATTCATTGACTGGTGTATGCGTTTAATGCTAAATAGAGCTGATAGGTAGAAATTAGTTTACCCGTAAAGACAATACAGTAAGTCAGAAAGTTTCCTAGTACAGATATTGTGTCTCTAGCTGGATTGAAAACTGAAATATATCATCTTTTATGGCCTAGCCATAAAGTAATTTAATTTCAGTTAGTTTTCTGGAGTTTGCTGGACTGAAGTGACCCTCCTGTATTCTAGTTTCTACTGTTAAAATATATACATTTAAACAGTTACAATAGTGCATGCACATTTCTATTCTCTTCCAGTAGGGCACACTGTGGATCCATTTTAAACACAAGCATTTTGCAAATACCTTTTCAAAATACACACATCTGTACAGCAGTTTGATATACACATGACCTACAGTTCTAATACATTTGTAACACAAGCATCTTACATAAATCATTTCAATATTCACCAATGACATATAATTATTTACAAAATTCCAGCTATCTGGGCTGGCAGTATCTCATTTCATCACACCCCCCCCCTTCAAAGACTCAAGCTCATTTTTCAAGTTACCCTTGAGAAATATTGCTTGAGAGGAATGAGCCTATCTGGGAATACCTCACCCCATTCCCTGTCTTGAGATCCCAGCTGCCTTTGTACTGCTGACCCCAGTACAGTGCTGTACTGTCATAACATACCTGCTATCCTAGGCTCCACCACAGTAAATTGGGATTTTTCTGGCTGGCTCCCTGTAGCCATAGATCCCTCTCAGACTCCTCCTGCCTTCTACTGCAAATGCTTAGCACCAGAGCCTCCCTATCATTGTAAGGTTTAATCACATTAACTTGATACAGTTTGTGCCCCTGCCTCCTGTCTAACAGTTCAACCATGTATTGACCTTCCTTACCACTTAGAAGGGTCCCTCCCAAGCTGCATGCAGCTTATTGTGTCTGACAGGAATGAGAACCATAAACTGCTGCCCCACAGCATATTCTCTAGCTCAAGCATTCCTATCATACCAGACCTTTTTCTGCTGTTGAGCTTCTGCCAGGTTCTCCTGGGTCAAGCCCATGAGCTTCCTGAGCCTTGTCCTGAGGTTTAGGACATATGCCATAGCAGACTCCTTGCAGGATTCATACCCACCATCCCACTCTTCACACATCAAATCTAGACGTTCCCTCACTCTATGTCCATACAACAACTCAAAGGGTGAAAAACCTGTGGATTCCTGGGGCATCTCTCTGTAAGCAAACAAGAGATGGGGCAAATATTTGTTTCACTCCCTCTTAAACTGGTCTGAAAATGGCTATAGCATGGTCTTTAGTGTAAAGTTTAACATCTCCACAAGACCACTAGTCCAGGGTGGTAGGGGGTGGTCTTTAAGTGCTTCACCCCAAAGTGTTCCCACAGATAAGCCAGCAGGTCTGATGTGAAACTGACACCTATCAGTCAGTTTTTCTTTTGGGAAACTTATCCTGCTGAAAATCTCTAATAAAGCATTTGCCAAATTTTCGGCCTCAGTGGAGGACAGAGCCACCACCTCCAGGTATCTGGTAGCATAATATACTACCAATAGGATGTGCTTCTTCCATACGCACCAGAAGCTGTTGAAGACATCACGGATGGAGGATGAGAGGGGAACTTAGTGATCTAAAAAGAGCAATTTTTAAAATGATTTACTACCACAATATAGGTTCACTTGAAGGACATTTTAAGCTTAGCCAATTTCCCTTTTGGTGCTTGAATTAAAATTTCCTGATTGGTCTTACCTATCCCATGGCTGATAATTATATATTAACCCTAGTGGTAATAACTGTGATCATACTGTAGATAATTTGAGGGGACCCATGTAACGGATGCAGCATTTAGGAGCTGCCTCTATCCATTAGTGACACGAGGTACAATCCTGGAGTACATTTTCTAGTACCCATCCTTGGATCCAAGTTGCATTTGAATATGGACAGGGATGAGCTTTGTTTTACTTGAATGAATACTCTGTTCTGGAACAGTGGTAGCCTCTGTGATATATATCCATCTCTCCACAACACTCAGTTTAGATACCTGGACTGAGCATTTCTGATGCCATTTGATTTGCTGATGTTCAGTAGGTCCATCTGTATTAAGTCGTAAGATGCCTTGTATGCCAGACACATCACCTCTAAGCACGCTGTAGGATACTGAGTATAGTAATAAATCTTTGAGGTGCTCTATGCAAGACCTATTGTTAAGCACTTGTATCCTTTTAGTAAGGTATCTCTGTGGGTATTCCAGTTGTTGCATGGGTCTGGACAGATACATGCCAAAGTGGGCATTATGCAAAATGATTGACCACAAAAACAGCTTAGGTATGATTAATTAGAGAGCTTGTTAGATGTCCATTAATACAGCTCTCAAATGAACTGAGAACAGTATACTGTCAACTGATGTTTCTCAAAAGACAAAATATACAGCTTTTGTCTAGTGCACAGATATACACTTTCCATAGTACTCTCTGTAATTGTGAGCCCAAATATCTGGCAATTAGTGCAGTTAGTGCAGAGGACTATGAGCTGCTTCATCATACACATATCATGAACTAAATGTTTTGATGGCTTATAAATACATGCACAATACACATGTACATTCTGTGGTAAATAAATGGATTTATGTAATGGTGATATGTGTATATTTTATTAGGATTGGTACATATATAATATGCCACTTCATGCAGATTATTTAGTTCTGTACACCCCTTTCTTAAACTCTGCTACCACTCTAGGAAAGTTTTGTGCCACTACTTTTAAATAAAAAAATGAATGCAATCATTTTATAGTTAGTTTAATTGTCTTAAATCAATGAATTCTTGTGTTTTTTACTCCTACCGAACCACTTCTAGTTAGGCTACTAGTTATAATCTGTATTCAATTAATACTGATTTCAATATATTGTATTACAACCATGTTGATTTTGCAGTCGTTAAGAAAATTAAATTCCATTTTTAAAGCTGTAATTCCCGAGGTTATAATCATAATTGTTAAATATATCTTCAGGTGTTTATAGTTATTCCATTACAATTTTTAGAGCATCTATATATAAACAAAATTAAGCAGCCAGACATTTTACCACAAAAGATTAAAGCTTTGAGGTGTCAACAAGTGCCATTACATAGTCCTAGGTTTGAATCTTACAGTCTCCATTTGTCTGCTTTGCAACTCCAAACAAATCACTTAACCAGACATTTCTACTGCAGTCCACTGACAGTAATCTTAATCCAAATGAAAAGGCAAGTGAACCAAATATATATTTAAAGCGAATAAATAGATTTATGTTCTAATATGCAGAATACTAATTAAAGCAAATGAACAATTTTACAAGTGGTAAATATGGAGTGATATGTTAACAGTCAGAACTGCAAGACCAGTGATTCACAAAACTTTGAGAAAGAAACTGCAATTCAGACACAAAAACAGAAAATTAAAAAACTTTTTACCCCTTTCAAGAATTTTTGCAAGGGGGCTTCACCCCCTGTATTCTGTAATCCTACTACATATATATATATATATATATATATATATATATATATATATATATATATATATATATATATATATATTACTTCAAGATCTGTACGTCTCAGGTAAAGTGGAATACGCTGGGATGTCACAACCTCAGACTTACTGCATATCTCCTTCATCTGCCCTTGTAGTCCTCCATTTTTGATTATGACACTTAAGCCCTTACACTTTAAAGAGGGATCATGAAGAAATACTAGTCATGATGAAGGAGTGTTTTGACCTCATATGCCAAATTCCATGAAGTGTCATGCTTTTGCAGCATTTATAACCGTCCAAATTCCAGAAATGTATTTTTCCCAGAAAATTAAAAATCCCTGTCCTAGGAAAAGCACATACATTAACCCTGCCTACATCAATCTAATTTTAAAATTAAGGTGGGTTAAGGGGATATAAACTTTTCTTATAAAGCACAAGAGTGCAATTTTGATGTATTTGGTGAAAGAACAGATCTTGTGCACGGAAACAATTCTTAAAACTTTAGCATATTTTATAAAGGGACATGTAGAAGCAAATAATCTCCCTACCTTTTTTATTAATAAGCAAAAAGGTGACATACAGAAGTTACTTTTTCATACTGTTTAAGAAACTAACACAAAATAACTAGATCAAAATGAGATTGTAGTATTCTACAAATACAAACATTGTTCAGCATTCAATTGTCCACAAAATTAATGGTATTTTACACAAAGATCCTGTAAATGTGCAAAAACATGAACATCTCAGTTTCTATATATTAAGTAAATTGATTATTTTTTAAACAAAAGCAGATATCTGCCTAGCTGTTCAGCTTCCAAGTAGCTACAAAAAAACTGCTTAGTTGGTAGTAGCCATATACTGTATTTTATTATTGCTGTTTATCCAAAAATGCAGCATTTCCTTATAATATTAAAATAATACCATCTCACCCACAGAACGTCAAATAATTGAGAGATGTGAGGTGGGGTCCGAGGTGGATATGGGTTGTATTTCTTCAACATGATGATTTAATCATGTATTTTACTTGCTGGCATTGTCACTCCTGAGACTGCTTGTGCACCCCTAACATCATATAAATAAAAAAAAATCATCTAATCCTCGAACACTACACTAGTTTCATCTGCTGATTGTCCCTCACATTTACTGAAGTGGAAAGAAGGGCAGTTTTTCTTCCAAGCAAGGTGTAAGCCTTGTAGATTCACATTGTGTTATCAGTACCTTACAACTATAGAATTTAAGATTAGTACCTTTGTCAACCCTGCCTTTTTGCTATATTATTCACCAAACCATTTGAAAGTTGGCTGAAAATAATTAAATATTTACACGCTGTATTGCATTATGGTGTCAAATTCAACTCATTCAGTTGTAAAGAGTCAGAAGCAGACCATTTAAGATATTTAGCACATAGTACAATGAAAATGTAGTGCGAGAAGAATCCTGATTCAGAAATAGAGCAGCCTTAGACATTTGCATAAGATGATAAAAGAAAGCATATATACTAATACACTAGTAAATTGATGCCTCTGTGTCCATATGCTGCAACTTAAAGACACAAGAAATATCTCATAAGGGTCACAGATGCATACCTGCGTGATATCTTTTTATAAGAAAATAACATTTCACAAGTCATTTAACTAAAAAGCTATTCTGTGTACTACTATCTGGGTTCACTCAGCAATATTTTACCAAACTACTCTGCAACTGTGAGTTTCCAACCACATTTATGGCGGGGCCCTCTTTCAGGTAACACTCTCATGGTTATTACAAAAACATTATCAATAAAAATTTCAGCCTTCGAAATTTCTGCGAGTGTAACGTATCTTCATAAACTGAATCTCGTTAATATCAAAATGTTTCAAGATATTAGCTGGGTATAACTTTAACTTTCTGATGAGTAATATGATTAGAGATCTGCAAAAACCCAGTCAGTTCAGCAGAAGTTCAGCGGAAGTCCGGAAGTATTTTTTTTTTTTTTTTTTTTTTTTAGAACCAAGCAAGCAACTATGTAGCCGGGAATATGGAATGGAAGGTATTTAGTTGCTTGCTTGCTTGCTGTCTCACATCACCGTTCATGGTTGCCTGGCTGTAAAAAATAAATAAATAAATAAAAAATTTTCAGCTGCATTTGTCTTTTGAGCCGCATTTTTTTTAAAATAAGATGAGCTGCTTAGGATGCAAAAGTGGGAGGGCACCCCTTCCTCCTCGCTCTATGGTTCTGGCACCTATGGCTTCTTCCATGTGGAACTTGGGGTACTCAGCGGCCCCACAATATCCATAGCTACCATCTGAAATGGCACCACAATCATAGGCAAGGGCATCAAAGGAGCTTTGACCTTGTATGCTGCCTTGCCTACTTTTTGGTACTGCTCACAGGTCCTTCTGTACCCTGTTACATCCTTGGAAATCCTAGGCCAATAAAAGTACTGCATAATATGTCTCTTGGTATGCTTTAAGCACATATGACCTGCAAAGGGAATGTCATAGGCTATGACTAGAAGTGCCAGACTTTAGGCTCTGGGTACTACCAACTGCTGTATTCTCTTACCCTCTAGCCCTCCCTCAGGGTACACTCTCTGTACAGTAAACTTTTGTCCAAGTGTACAGGTTCTCCTTTTCTATGAAAATCAGATGCCTTCCTGGCTACCTCCCCCAAGCCTTGTAATGTAGGGTCTGAGAGCTGAGCCTGTCTCAACTATCTCTTTGTAACCCTTCCCAGCTCTCTTTCCACAGGAAGTCTAGTATTGTCTGACAGCTGTGCCTCACTGTCAGCCTGGGTACTGCTACTCATGCCTGCCCTTGCCATGACTCTGTCCAAGGGAACATCAGTACTCTCTAGCAGCTGTGGCTCACCTTCAGTCTCACTGCTACAGGGTAACTCCCTCTCTGAAGTAGCTACTTCACCAGTCCTGGCTTCAGGTGTACAGTCTGTCTGGGTCCCCCCCAGGCTACCAGACCTGCATGCTTGTCTCCAAGCCTGACTGCATGTAACTGCATGCACACAGGGTAGTGCATTATCAAAATCATTCCCTATCAGGACGTCTGTAGGGATAGCCTCAAGCACACATACTTGCTTGCTTCCTTTTCCATTTGCCCAGTCAAGTTGAACCCTAGCCAAAGGTATTTGGAATTGGGGTCCCTCCTAAACCTCTGATAGGAGTAGACTGTCAAAGCAAGTAGTGCTTCTCTTTAACCATTGCAGGCTTCACAATGGTTAGGTCAGAGACTGTGTCTCTCTTATCAGTGGCTTGTTTCCCATCTACTAAGATAGGATATAGCCTCTTGTGGTAGTTTGGTACCCTAGTTGTCTCCAGACAATTTACTGCTGGCATTCTGTCATTCCCACTTGCTGGCGCCCCTACCTTTTGTTCCCCACCTTGCCTCAGTGGACATCTATATGCTACATGGCCACACTGGTTACATTTAAAACATTTAACCTTTGTTACTGGCCATGTACCTAAACTAGTGGCTTCCCCTTATACTGGTGGACTTCATTGGGGCAGTTTAGGCTGCCCACCATGCGTTCCCTTAGACAAATGGTGGACAACCTTTTTGTGGGAGGGGCCACTACATTCATTCTTAATGCATCTGCAGGCCACCTCAAAACATAGTAAGTCATTACAAGTTAACAATGGGTACAGGTGACTGGCATTTTTACTTAAGACAACAGTCATGAAATTGCCTGTTTTCTATATCAACTTTGCATTTAACTTTATTCTGGCTTGCAGCCATGACTTATTACAAACTCTTGCAGGAAAGTTACTTCTGTTTACAGACTATATGTAATAAACAAGAAAGAATAGTTATGTCTGCTGCTAAAATTAGAGATGTGTGCAACTGTAGTCAATTAGGTAAGTAAGAACATGCTGGAAAGTTTGCATGACTGGAGTAAGGCATTGCATTTTTTCACTTTTTTTTAAATTATTTTGATTACTCTCCGAGGGCTGGATGGTGTTGTGTGGCAGGCCGGATTTGACCCCTGGGCCAGACATTGTGCACCACTGCCTTAGACCCCAATGCAGCACTGCATATCCCTTTCCTGTTTAGTGTTTCCCTCCTTGCTTGTTATATGTCTCCTTTTTTTCCTCAAATTATTTGTGGTATTGCATTCCTTATCTGCCAATCCAGTTCTCATGTCCTCAGGCAAAGCGCTAAGGGCTTGCTCCCTCACCAAAAGGTCTGCCAGCTCTTCAAAAGTGGTGACCGGATACCTACTCTTCCACCTATGAAAATAAGAGCTTAACTCAGCAACAAAACACACACATTTTCATCTGCCTTGCATCTATGCTCACAAAACTTTTTTCTATAAGCTTTGGGTGTTAAATTAAAGCACTCTAATAAAAAATTTTAACTGTAGTATAATTTAAACAATCAGCATCATACAATTTCAAAACAGCAGTTACATCTTTCCCATGTAGTAAAGGTGTTAGGAACTGTACCCAGAGCCCTTGGTCATACACTAAACTGTTTACATACCCTTTCAAACATATGAATAAATCTCTCAAAATTATCACTCTCTGTAAATTGTAGAAGACATTTACTGACCTTTATTGCTTCTGGGTTTCAGTTACTCCCTTCCCCATTATGTCAATGACCCTGGTGAAGAGTCAGAATTTCATGTTCATGTTGCACCTGTCTCTTATTTTCTTCAGCCTCCAAATATCTCAGTCTCTCATTTCCTTCAGCCTCCAAATGCCACAGTTTCTCATTTTCTTCAGCTTCCAAATGCTGCAGTCTCTCTGCTGATTCTCTTTCCAAATGTTTGGTCTCCAGTTCAAGTCTCTTTAACTCTAGATGGATGTTTAAGTCCTCTGTGGAAATATTGAACTGTCCATTTTCTGACAGTTGTATATCCCCTAGTCCAGTCTGGTTGTCCTCCTGGTTGCTGGTCTGTAATGTAGCTGTGGTTAAAGCTGCAGTCATTCCTAATTTTGTCAGGTTGGCATGCTCCAGTCCTTTGGCTTGGCACATCTCATCCAACTGGTTATTTGCCAGCTTGCCATAATCCTCCACTGACATCCTTGCCTGATCTCCCCGAATAACTAAGCTAACAAAAATACATACAACTATTCTAATATGAAACTCCGAATGTCTACCATGTGACTGCTTGAGAGTACAAATACCTTCTTGAGTGACCACTGTTTACAAACTACAGGAGTTCAATATCCATACCACTGCCCACCAAATGTGATGTGGTGATCCCACCACTGCCACCAATATGTGATTACCCACCACTGGACCAGTAATCAAATATCCTCAATGCTCACCATTAGCAACAATGAGGGACATTCACTGAGAGGATGACAAGTACACACAGTATTTCCAGATGCAGCACTCTGCATCAAGTGCAATTTCCCTTAAGAGCACACAGAGACCACAGTCAGTCAGGAGCTGTTCTCTCCCTCATCCTCCATATCCCCCATAAGACTTCCCACTGGCACAGATATAGAGTTGAGACTTTAGCCAGGTTTTCAAGTCAAGTACTCCAACACTCTATCTCTAACTAGTGCATTGTGTCCCTGCCCAAGTAGCTGACAGAAACACTCTTAGCAATTTGTTTTACATACACACACATGGGAAAAGCTAACACAGGTTTACTAGCTATGCCCCCTTCTGCCCAGATTATAAGTTAATTATCACTGCCACCAGAACCTCTTATCAGCTACTTTAAGGCCCTTAACAAAGGGTGTCCAATTTTACTGTGTAATATTAATACTAATACAAATGGTAGTTTGACCAAGAGCAAGACTCTTAGGAGTGACCCACACAGTGTCACCAAATAAACATGCAAGTACTCTTAAAACTTAAATATCTCTACACAGATCAGCCATGATGAATGGTTTAAATATATTTAATAATAAATAATAAAAGAACAAGACAATACTAAATATATATTCACAGTGACATCAGAGTTCAAAACCATAGGAAATGTTTAAAACAACATTGCAGGCAGTCTCAAATAAATAAAGAAAAAGATCTAAACTAAGCTTTACTATATTCCTGACTGTCTCTAAAACAATTGCTATACCCTAGAAACTTACCTCATTAGAGCAAGGCAGATGTGTGGTGAATGCTTCTTGTCAGGTCCAAAACTGAACACAGAATGCTCTGTCTCACTAATAGACTTCTCAAAATAATATCTCAAATATTACTTGTGGGATAGCGTGCAGAATGATATCATTTCTTGTCATCTGACTTTTAGTTCTCATGCAAACCCCCCCCCCCCTTTGCTGGAAGCTGGCAGCATTTAGCATCTAAATGTAAAAATACACAAGGGCTTTTCCTCAGATGTTTGGCAGACACTGGAAATCATAAAACAATTGCATTCATGAATGCTTTCAATGCTAGTAATTAGTTCATCCTAAAGACAATACAGAAAGTTTCCTAGTATATACATTGTGTCTCTTGCTGCACTGAAAACTGAAATATACCATCTTCTATGGCCTAGCTATAAAGAATTTCATTTATTTTTCTGAAGTTTGCAGGACTGAAGTTGCCCTCCTATATTCCAGTTTCTACTGTTAAAAAATAAACATTTAAAAAGTTACAATAGTGCATGTGCATTTCTGTTCTCTTCTAGCAGGAACACTGTGGATCCATTTTAAACACAAACATTTTGCAAATACCTTCTCAACACACACATCAGTACAGCAGTTTAATATACACATGACATACCATTCTAATACATTTGCAACACAAGCATCTTATATAAATCATTTCAATATTCACCAATGGCATATAATTAATTATACAATTCCAACTAGCTGGGCTGGCAGTGTCGCCTTTTGTCACAGCATTTGACACAGTTTCTCATCAAAAATATCTCAGTAAACTCTCTTCTCTAGGTCTAACTAAATCATCTCTCATCTGGCTTCAAAACTATTTCACAAATAGACAACAATCAGTAAAATGGAAACAAGAATTCTTCTCTTTCCTTCCTGTCAGAGTTGGAGTCCTACAAGAATCAATACTGGGCCAAATTCTATTTAATATATTTGTAAATAAACTCTATACATCCACAAAAAAGCAAATATAGTTCAGTATGCAGATGATGGAAGCCTCATCTGGTCTGCCCAACACTACAAATCCTCCTGGAAATCATACAACAGTCTTTCCTCATCTGTCAAATTCTGACTAGGCACTGCAGAACTACTCCTAAATGCAAAAAAACTAAACTAATGTTCTTTTTGCCAAAACAGTTTAATACATAAAATTAACAATTTCCATATTGCATCATCTGCAAATACAAAAGCTGAAACCATTACAGAAACCAAATTACTTGTGTACTCCTAGATGAAAAGGTCAAATACAATCAACATATTCTTTAAACTCTCGAAAATAAACATAAAAATTATGGTCCCTGAGCAAATCAATATTTTACAGTAATCACAAGAAAATCCATAGCAGCAACCTACCTACTGCCATCTCTATTGCATGAATCACATATCTTCATTGATCTCAAGTTAATACTCTCAAGTTGAAGCTTGATACATACTACAACAAAATGGCAAAATTCACCACATATTCATCTCATAAAACCCACCACTGCAGTCCTAAATTATCTAAATTGGCTAGAACTCCCAAATCAGCCTACCTACTCTAAACTCACTACTGCTCAGAAACTTATCTGCAAGACAGATAGTTGCCCCTGTATAAAAATTTACTACTATACAACAACAAAAGAACACTACACTCCAATAACAAATCTCTCCTAGTTGTAACTAACTCAAAAACTCTGCCAGAAACTCACTATTCTCACTGTGTCTGTAAACTGTGACACTCCATCTAACTAGAGTTAAAGGTTACAGAGAATAACAAATTATTTAAAAGTCTGCTAAAACAGCAGCTGCAAGGCACTTAGCTCTGCTCTTGCTCTACACCCAGGTAAATTTTCAATATAGAAGAAAATATAAGCTGCAATACTTTTGACAAAACATTAGATGTTATGGATCAAATTCCCATATGATGATTATTACATTTTCTCTTCTATCTGCATTTAACTGATTATATTTCTTTACTACCTGATTCTACCTAATCCTCATTCTCCTTCATCCTACCACTGCTTACTAATTTCAACCCAATTGTCAGTCTTTGTCTTATCTTGTTTTCTTTGTATTTCTGTCTGCTACATAATCTCTTAGTTTCTCTTTGTCCTGTGGTCACAAATTGTATGATACAAGGTTAGCATTAATCATCAGTCACACCTAATTATGCATGCAAAAATATATATGTATATGCAACCAAGATGAAAATATTATATACAAGGTGGAAAATGAAAATATACTGTATATTGCCTAGGTATGTGAATATTGGAGCTTTTCTCTCTGGGCCTCTGATGAAAACAGGTATCTATACCAGTTGGACTTTCCTGATTAACAAAGATAATAAATCAATCAATCAATCAATCAATTAGTAAATAAATAAATAATCATTCATACTTGTAAGCCCTTAGCAAGTAACACTTCTCAATACTTGTCCTTGCAGTACTAAAGCAGGTGCACACAATTGTGTAGGTCTTCATGCCATGATTACCTGTTCTGTATTTAGTGACAATTGTGGAATTCATGAAATATAATGGCTTTACACCTGATTTGCATAGTCACAGTGCTCGGACAGCTGAATTTGCGCTATATAAAGTTAATCATGTTAGTAAAGGCACTGTTTGGATCCACAGAGCTTGTTACTGCTATTTGACTTGCAAAACTTATTTCTACTTTAACAACTGAATTGCAGTAAAAGTAGTTTGCTGTTTTTTACATTACTGATGGATTACATTTCACAATACCATTTGTTTACAGTCTGCATCATTTCTCTGTTGCTGGCATAGCTATGCATATCAGTTATTTCTTTGAATTCAAGCTTTTTTGGAAGTAAAAGTTACTTTCCAGTATAGAAACATAGAAACTTTTAGCTGGGAGTATGAACAGTTATATCACTTATTAGCAATATCAGGGGGTTTACATTTGTAACCCAACAAATATGTTAAGCATGTGATATATATATATATATATATATATATATATATATATATATATATATATATATATATATATATATATATATATACCTGCCTAAGCACAATTGAAGCTCAAAATACATTTTTATACATTTTTATTTGATGTTTAAGTTATTTTGGTTAATACTATTATGTATTACAGAGTTACACAACTGTGTTCTTCCTTCCAGTTTTTAGCATTATATTTTATTTCCTTTTTTGGGGTGGGTCGGTGGGTGTTCTGTATTAACTCCATAGGGAGCCTTACATTTTAAATTATTTTGTGCATACATGTGTTCATACATATTTCTTTTGTTAGCAATCACTTGTTATTTAATTTCCTTTTTTGTTCTTTGATGTTTCATCTCATGCTGGGCTATGACACCCAAGACCTCTGGACCCATAAACTGCCATACACAGTTATGGAGAATGAAGTTATCATACAGGCATTACAGTGATACACCTCATTCCTCTTACACATACACAGAGGTGACAAGTCCTCCTGTGACTGTATCTAGGAGTAGATGGTAAACAATGTCAGTGGGGTTGGAGGATGTGGCCATGATTATCAAAACATCAGACATTAGGAAATGATATGATACAGAATACCAAACACAGGACAGCTGCAATTTTCTAGGAATGGATGGTTTTAGAGGGTGGTCCTGCTACTGAACCACCACTGATTGAGTCAAAGGAGTTCTGTCTACTGTCAGAGATCCAGAAAGCTCAGCAGGAGGTTCCCAAATAATCATTAATATTGGTGCTTAGATAGCTCAGCAGGAGGTTCACAAATAATCATTAATATCGGTGCTGATCTGGTGGACTACCAAAGTGTGTCCACTACTGAACTTCCAGGTAAGCAATATATTTTAATAATGAGTAGGTTGAGGGAGAACAGACACTGAGATAGAAAGAGGGATGTGGGAAGAATGAGACTGGACAGTAGACTTTTGTATATGATGTTTTTTATTGTGCAGATGTAAAGGGGATTGTTTCCTTGTTCTTCTGTTAGGTGCATTGTGATGCTTATCATCTGTGTTACATCCCCCTTTCTTCTCTCTAGGTGCATTTGGTTCTGATTTGGCACAAACATCTGCCCATGGTAAACACACTTTTATTTTTATTACTGTACATAAAGTAGACTTATTTATACATAAAACTCCTTTTTACATTGCATTAGCGTATATTATCGTTTAAACTATGTTTTAGATAACATAAGTTTGACCAGATTCTATTATATTTCTCTGTTTGTCATATTGATTACTTGCTACTATAGGTGATCCATCCACTGGCATCATGAAACTCCTGAAGAAAAGAAAAGCAACTTACAAAAACTAAACTAAATCACATGGAAAATGTCCAAAACCCATAGAATCAAAAAAATTCAACACTTGATGTCTGATGAAGTTCTGACAGTTCAGAATGAAAGCTCTTATAATTTATTAAAGTGTTGAAATTTTTTTTTATTCCATGGTTTTTAGACATTTTCCATGTGACCATGAAACTCGTACCACCTGATGTTAAACTATCAATAAGCTTTGATGATGCTGGCTGTGATGAAGAGGCACAGTCTGGAGTTTAGAGGGTCAGTCTTGTACTGAGGTTGTGACACCCACATCCCCTGCCCATATTTCAGACATAGTCAGTATGCCTATGCATACCCATGACATGATGCCATCTCAGATAGGACAGGTTGATAGTGACATGATTGATCAGGGCAGTGTGGTTACTCCAGTATTAGAACTGGCTGAGTCTCCCCATAGGCATTCTGATGGTAAAAAATCAGACAGAGTTGGTTAGTAGAGGTGCTCAGATGAAGCCTCCTGTCCACCTGATGTTGATGTGTCAGTAGGTGCCACAAGACTTATATGTAGAGCCATCATGGAGGCACAGGCATGTTCCATCAGGGCCTGAGAAGAGATAGCGTGAGTGCTAAATGTTGTGCATTCTGATGTGCAGAACTGCCTGAACCATGTGGCTGACTCTTTGAATGTGATGAATGATACATTGGATCTGCTGGGGGATGGTTGGTTTCCATGTATCTGGAGAGCCACTACATCATCAGGTGTCAGCTGATGTGTTTTTGCCAGATCCTACTCCAATAGTAGCACTACTTCCACTGCTGCATCAGTGAAGGAGGTGTTTACACCCAGATATGATATGCTACATAGTCATTATTGTGGACATAGTTGTGATGATAGCTCATCCAGCAGATGTGTTGGCATTCAGATAGCACCCTGATTTCTAGCCAGGCCCATAGAACTAGCAGTGCAACTACTAGAGGAGATGATGCTGAACTGACTACTAGGCACAGCTCACACCTAAGTTGCTAGCAGATAGTGCTTCATTATGTTCATGCAGACACACACACATTAAAAATCACAAACACACACACACACACACACACACACACACACACACACACACACACACACACACACACACACACACACGTTATATAAATATTACATGTTGACTGATATAAATCTCTTGATACTAGTAGATAAATGTAACAATCAGCTGACACAGCACAGAGTACAAAATCACTCTTTATTGCACAAAAGACAAACTGGTAACTGCTTTCACGCCAACAACTTGGCTCTTCTTCAGACCCATCAGATGGGTGCTGTGTTGGCTGACTGTTACTTTTTATCTACTTGAAATTAATCATGTTTGGTCAGCCTTATCCAGATGTTTGGTTCTGTTTTACTTCTCTTGATACTGGCCCAGATAATTGTATACTATAAATAAATAAATAAATATTTTTTTTGTTACTTGTACATACTCACTTCTTTGGTGTCAGGCTTGCCTCCTGTATCTACCCCCTCATACCCTGTGCAAGTGATGATGTCTGTGCTCTGACCTTTGCATACTTCTTTGTGACTTAGTGTTGCCTATGTGTCTGATGGACAGAGTAGATAGCTAATGCTTGTTTACTCAGAAGCTTGCTTTATTGTGAATGTATTGCAGAAGAAATGTTTTTATTTATTGTTCCTACTCAGTTGTGGATGATTTGTTATGTAATCATTGATCTTCATTGTATTTGTGTTAATATTCTTAGTAATGCAATCATATTACATAGCTAATTATTGCTTAGTGCTTCACTTATACAAATGATGCTATCATTGACCTGCGTACTGCTGGTTTATGTATATCGATAAACTAAATGTGTGATGCACAGTATGGGCAAAATCATAGCTGTGCATTGCATAAATCAGTCATAAGCTAAGACTGATATTGCTGAACACCTAAGACATGTTTCATTTTAGGAACCTACAAATATTTGCATATGAGAGTAGTCAGTTATATACCTATTTTTCCTACAGGTTCCACACTTACCTTGTTAATACTACAAGATGTCCTTGGGGGTTGTCTGTCTCTGATGCTAACAGCACACAACCTTTCTGTGATTAAATAAAGGTTGTGCAACTTTGTGGACTTTGCAAGCTTCAGTTGCATTTAATCTTTGTATATGTTTGGGATTTCCATCTGTGTAATAAGTGTGTATGCTATCCTTTGCTCTTAGGCAAAGCCATGGCATACTGTGCTTGCCTACATCTGCCAGCACCATCTGTAGCTGGTGGTTCTCCCACAAAGTCCTCATCTGTATCTGCTGGATCTGCTGGCCATGCCTGTGGTCCTGGTAACTGTGGACCTGCTACTTATTGTCTTTGCTGAAGAAGAAACACGTTGTGCAACATGGTGCAGACTGTGAGTATTTGAGCAGATGTGGCTGGGTCATACTGCAGGGTACCTTCTGATGTGTCTAGACACTGGAGTCGTGATTTTCACATGCCATACCTCTCAACCTCTTACAGCAAGAAGTCTGGACAAAGCCATAAACAATGGGTGGACAAAGGATCAAACATAGGGACAGTTTTATAATATTGCTCTTAGAAACTTAGAAAGTTGTTAGAATAACAGGTTTAGTATAAGCATGGATTATCGGAAGAGTATAAAGTCTGAAACTCAAATGTTTGTCATTATTTTCTGACTTCAACCCTCAATAATTTACCAATGATTTGCCAGAAAACCATATGTTTATCAGAAACAGACCAAAAATCAGGACAGTCTGCAAAAATCTGTACAGTTGAGAGGTATGCCAAGCTAAATATACATTAGATGATATTTCTATTTTGAGCACGGGCATCATTGTAACTTTGCTCAGTGGGGTTGTATGGGTTTCTCATGGGTGTCATAAACCAGTGGTGCTTTGTGCAGCACAGTGCAGCATTGTGTTTGACAGAAGCAGGAAATTTTAGTTTCAGATTCAGTGTTACAAATCATATTTAACTCTACTTCCTAGTTAAAACTGTGTGAATCAGAATAAGACAGTTTATATAAATATATATATATATATATATATATATATATATATATATATATATATATATATAGTTCCCCTTCAGAAGTTCGAATTACTGAAAACTCAAAATTCATAAGCTCAAAGCCAGAATCTCGAGTTTTTAGTAACTCAAAATTCTGCAGGGGAACAAAAACAACTGAAAAACATTTTTCGAAGGTTTTTGTAGAGGGGCAAGCCCCCCTGCACCCCCCACACCCCCCTTCTTAAATATACCAACT
Organism: Protopterus annectens; assembly: GCF_019279795.1. Classification (NCBI taxonomy): domain Eukaryota; kingdom Metazoa; phylum Chordata; order Ceratodontiformes; family Protopteridae; genus Protopterus; species Protopterus annectens. The sequence continues at coordinate 1,371,860,546 of NC_056744.1, read as the reverse complement.
CCAAGATCGCACTTCAGCGAAGAAAAGGGAATTCTCCCGTTCTGCGCTATATGCATAAGCACACAACGGGAGAATGTCCACTCCTCCGCTAAAGTCCGGTCACACAACTTGCATATCACACCAGGAATGATGCAGGGGGACCTAGATCCCTGCAAACATATAACTACATTTATTTTTTTTAACTTTTACAGCTTTCCTTTACAATTTCGAGTTACTAAAAACTCGAGATTCTGGGCTCGAGCTTATGAATTTCGAGCTTTCAGTAATTCGATCTTGTAAAGGGGAACCATATTTTATATATATATATATATATATATATATATATATATATATATATATATATATATATATATAGGGTCCGAATTGAAAGATGAAAAGTCAGCAAGAAAAGGAGAGTAGTAGTGTTGAAACAGAATTCATCCTTAAGTCTTGGTGAGTACTTTCATGAAGATGACCTTGTTTTTCACAAAATCTCTCCAAGGCAACACTGATATATAGAATGTATTTATATAGCATATATCATGGACAGAAGTAGGTCAAAAATTAAAAAAGATAGCTGGGTGCACAAGACCCAGGATAAAAAAGGTAGCACTGGTGCCAGGTCTGGAAAAAACAACAGTGTAGAATCCTCAACACATGGAAACATTCCCACAACAGGGCCAGGCCAGGACCAGGGGGAGGATGGCCCCCCTGTTGTTGAAGGAAGAAGTAGTCCACAAAAATCACAAAATCTGATAGGCCATCAAGATGATAGAGTAGACTATTGAGGATAAGAAAGAAAGCATATATTGTTACTATTATGCAAAAAGCCCAGAATTTCCATACACAAGATATACAAAAATATTAAGAGAGAAATTAGATGAAAGAAAAATACTTACGCAGGAAAAACTGTTAGAATAGATAAAAATCTGTGGCCATTAATACAAGAGATTTTGTGAAAAACAGTATACAGACCAAGAAACTTTGATCTGTTTGGAAAAAGAAGCATCTGAGACAGTGCAAAAATATAAAAACAAAACCTAGATATTTTTGAAAAGTCTAAAAAAGAAATATGGGCATGGGAAAGAAAGAGAGATTTGATATGGTACAATATTTATGCAAAGGTGAAAGCCAAATTAATCAACATAAAGAAGGCAACCCCAAAGTATTCAAAGAGAAATATGGGCAAGGGATCCAGACATGGAAAATTTCACAATAAAAAAATAATATCATAAAGAGGGAATGTAGAAAAGAAGATTAGTAAAGTAGAAGTTAAAAAAAAAATAGAAGTTGAAGTTATGGAGTGCCTGCGAAGTGAAGGATTTGATGTAGAAGGTCTAACACAGGTTACATCACAGTATGATAGAACAAGTCACCAAAGTAAGGAGAAACAGAAAGATCAGGAGACATCTGAAGAAGAAATATGGACATGGGAAAGAAAAAGAGATTTAATGTGATGTGATATCTATGCAAAAGAGAAAGCAAAACTAACCAATACAAAAAGAGCAGCACCAAAGATTTTTGAAGAGAAATACAGGCAAAGGAATCTGGATATGGAAAATTTTACAATACAAAAATAAGAAGACAAAGAGGAAAAGTAGAAAAGGAGATTAGTAATGAAGAAGTTAAAGAAATAGAAACTGCGGTTATGGAGTGCATGCAAAGTGAAGGATTCAGTGTAGAAAATTTAATTCAGAAAGTACCACAACAGGATAAAGCAATGGAGCTCCAAATTAAAGGAAGCCAGTGGAATGGGAAGTAATTGGTCAGGTGTCATATGAAGATATTTTGGAGCCTTCCACAGGAAACCAGTATAAACGTTTACTTGCAGCTGGACAGCAAGTGAAGGAACAGGTAACCATGGAAACTCTGAAGCAGTTAATGTTGAGGAGTGTTAGGCCAGTGAGTTCCCATATAATAGAGCAACGGATTGCACAGGATGAAACTGGAGAGAATATGCCACAGGAAGATACAATTCTCATCTTCTCTTTGTCAGTGATTTAAAACTGTATAGCTCATCATATGAGGAACTGAAGGCACAACTGCAAGTTGTCAAAACTTTTTCAGATGATATAAGAATGTCATTTGGTCTTGATAAATGTTTATAAGCAACCTTTAAAGCAGGAAAACTGCAGCACCAAGAAAACATCAGTTTGGGACAAGAATGTGATACAATAGAACTTGAGCAAGAGAGGGTGTATAAATATTTGGGAATTCATGAAGGATCAACAATAAAACATAAATAAATGTGAATAAAACTTAGGAATACTTTATAGGACTTAAATTAATCCTTAAAACAGCTTTGACATCTAGGAACAAAATCCAAGCTACAAATCAATTTGCTCTTCCTGTCCTAACTTATAGTTTTGGAGTGATTTTCTAGCCCCAAAATGTGTTGGAAAGGTTAGATAGAAAAACAAGAAGGATCCTTCAAATGCTCACCAAATGATTTATAAAAATCAGTGCATACCAATATTATATATTCCACTTTCTGAAGGAGGACTGGGCCACCTTGAAATTGATTACATGTGTAGATCTGCAATCATGGGACTTTATAGATATCTGCTGACCTCACAAGACCCAAATGTAGTGAAAGTCTTAAAACATGAGGAGAATAAATCTAAGATGACTTCCCTGCTTAAGCTAGCAGAAGCATATCAGCATCAAGCAGGAATGGAAATCAAACCACAAGTAGATAAAAATTAGGCAGCAAATGAATGTGCCAAAAAACAAAAGAAAGAATATAGGGTGTAGGACTAGATAAGAAGGCAAGAAATGTAAAAATGTGTAAATATAGGTGCAAGTATAGAAAACTTCTGGAATAACCTCATGTTGATCAGGAATGAATGCAAGAATGGTTACAGAGAGGGGAATTCAAACCAAGAGATGAAAGGTTAATATTGGCAGCACAAGACAGTGGGCTACATACACTTTGGCTTACAAACTCCATTGAACATGTTGGAGAAACAGACAAATATAGGTTTTGTAAAACAGAATTGGAAACAGTTCCACACCTTGTTGCTGGTTGCGACATACTAATAGCAGAAGGACTGTATAGTGAAAGGCATAATAATGTGGCAAGACTGTTGCACTGTGGATTGTGCAAACATTATGGTATTGAAGTAGCTGAAAAACACTGGAAACATGAGCCACAAAGCATTACAAAAAATGTTGAAGTCTACAGCACATGGGATCATCCATTACCAACAGTTCAAAAGATAGATGCTAGAAAACCAGATATAGTGGTCCAAGAAAAGAAGACAAAAGTATCATTGATCATTGAAATCACCACACCTAGTGACTACAGTGTCTTGTTTACAGAGAGAGAGACATAAAGTCATAAAATACTAGGATCTGCAGACAGAAATAAGAGTGATGTGGAAGAAAGATACCCAGATAGTTCCAATAGTAATAGAAGCAACGGATTTTATAAAAAAGAATCTACAATCGTATTTAGATATTTTACCAATACATGTAACTCCATACGAATTGCAGAAGGAGGCATTACTGGGCACATTGCGGGTGCTGCGAAGAGCACTTCTGCCTGACATCAAAGATTGAAACAATACTAATTTCATGAATTTTAATCATACTTTGACTTAGGAATGGGGTCCATTCCCGTCACTGTATTAGAAACCCAAAAGATTTGGAAACGTTTTAAAAAACAGCATATTGTTGACTTTTCAATGAAGTACTACTTTAAGAGCTGAAAGAGGATTATATTTTCTTTATTCTTCCATAACACACCTTGCACCCTTGGTCCAAACTGGAAAGCCTGCCAACTAGTCTACACTTTGTTGCAAGTTGCATACCACTTGGCATACTAAGGCAATGTAAGAATTGCATGATGCTCACAGATAATTCTCTTTTACTTAACTCGTCCTGTCTATTTATGAGAGATGCAAGTACCTAGCCAAATGTGAGGCTGCACTCTCGCAAAGAAACACACCCTGTCCATATCACTCATCTTCACAAAATTCCCCACAGACCCATACTAAATTATCATATGCTACAGCACTTAAAAAATCCTTGCCCATGCCGCAATGCACTAGTGGGTGTAAGGCCCAGCATAAACCAAGCACTGCAACACCAATCACTAATAATACATCTGAGAATCACCAGGAAACAGCACATGCTAGACATATATAACACCAAAGCAATCTTTAAACACAAATAGACATGTAATAGTGATTGCTGACTCCATAGTTAGGCACGCTGATTCTACACTCATGAGGGAGGACAAAAGCAGGATGACAATGAGCTTTATCTCAGGGGCCAAGACTGTCAATATTACAAAGGCCCTCATGACCCTTAAACCAGACAGATATGAGTATGGCATAGTGGTGGCCCATGTTGAGGTAAACACTGTGCTGTACAAAACCCTGAAGGATATGGACAGAGACACGACAGAGCTCTCCATGCATGTCACAAATGTAAGAAAGACCCTAATATTGAGTAGAATCCTTTCATCACCAAAACTGATGCCGAGGTATAAAGAAAAGATGATTAGCTTTAACAACTGAATAAGCCTCCTGCTGTCATTCTAGGGGGATTTCATAGTGTCAGAATGGGATGAGATGCTTGGCAAATGTACCTGCTTCTCCACAGATGGTTTGCACCTCTCATTCTAAGGTTTCCGCATAGTGGTGAAAGCCTTTGCTGCCCCTGTTGTGCCTTTTTAAGAAAGGCTCCAGCTGATGGACCTCCAAACCTAACTTCCAAAACATGTCAACCACTAGACTATATCAAAGTGTCCCTACTGTTTCTAGAAGTCTAAGCAGTAAACTGTCAGAACTTGAGGCCCTCCTGCATTAGAAGCACATCCATGTATGTGCTGTAACACAGACCGCACTCCATCAATACCTGAGCTTTATGATTACCACTCATTAAGATCTGATGGAAACTATAGTAGTGAATCCTTATTTGTAAATGACCACATTGCATTGACACAGATAACTAGAGACTCACAAGCGGGGCTTTTAGAGATTCAAATCACACTAAATAGGATCAGGTATCAGATCACAACATGTTATAGGACCCCCTTTATGTTTCTAGAAAGGTAACTATTTGAAATATTTGGACCTGCCTTGTTGAGTCTTGAGATATGGAGACTGAAGGGCCAAAAATACTGACTTGCATATAATAAGTCTGAGGGCACCATTTTTCAGATTATTCCCTTTTCTCTGACTTGGTATGTGTAAGTGTGGGAGATATAGATGACTTTCTCCCCTACTTCAGTGGGTGCAGGGGGACTTGCTTACCTGCAAAAAAAAAAAAAAAAAAACATTTAAAGCAGAAGGGTGATGCTCAATACTCACTCTTCTCCTGCATTTTCGGGGATTTTGTTTTGGTGTCTCAGGACTCGACAAAGCAAGTCTTCGGGTTTCAGTAGGAAGCCATCCAGAAAAATCATACAACATTCCTAAATATTATACATGAATTCCCCACTATGTTTGAATGCTGTTATCTTAGGTAATTTTAACCACATAATGATAAATTGAGGGACCTACCTATACCACCTATATAGGATATGCACAAAAATTCTTATATTTTTTAAACTAGAACTCCCTGGACAAGATTGGGAATGAAGCCACAAGAGAACAGAATATACTTGACCTGGTCCTAAAAACTTAGTATCTGTATGTACCATCCCTAAGGTAGCCCCAGACTGGTCAATTCAGACCACAAAATAGTAAACTTCTCCATTAAAATTTTCAAACGCTCATAAGAAAATATCACCAAGTTCAAGGAGTTTAAACACACAAATCTCCTGCAATTCTATGATGAAGTCTCCAGTTTGAGAATAATGGTATTACCCATAATGATCATACTGCAAAATGTTGTGCAGACAAGTTCTATTCACACCTGGACAAATGTATTAAACTTGCAGTCTCATCTAGATTCCAATAAATGGAGAGGTTTAAAAGCAAACCAGCATGGTGGTCCTCAAGTATTAATAAATTATAGCCACCCTGTTCTGTCAACATTCCCCAAGATATACTAATCTTCTGTGCAGGACTAGTCTAGGCCTGCACGGAAGCAGCTGTGTAGGAGCAGGACAGCAGTGCACCATGCATAGTAATGAAGGCACGCTGCCCAAGCCCCCAGGCTTACACGGAGTGTGTACGAGTGCAGGGGGCATGTCTGAGAGCAGAGCCCTCAGAATAAACATGCCCCTGCAATGTTGAACAGCAGAAAATGGAAATAAATGAACGATATCACTCATAGGTGTCCACATATTCCCACCAACAGTCCCCCATGTGTACAACAGTAACAGGACATAAAAATCAAAAGAAGAAACCCTCATATTGGTGTCTAAAGCTCCAAGTACAGCTAACCATAAGTGTGCGGGTGTACCCATTGCTTAGCCACAGTGAAAGCAGCCTAAAAGGCTGAAGAGGATAACAAGGATGATATACACAAATGAAGCATGTCAGCAATAGTATAGTGGGCAGAGCGTTCGCCTAAAGAGCAGGCATTCCCAGTTTGAGTCCCAGCGCAGCACAGTCTATTTTACATGGCAAAGCATGATATAAGCAATATTTGTAATGCAAAACCCACTAAATAACACACATTTTTATGAACACGAGTATTGCAGGAAATGCACAAGTGAAGAGTCACTATCATAATGAATAACGCAGAAGTAAGCAGGTTCCACACCAGAGGTCAATTCCTCATTAGTCAGATCAGACCACAAGCTAATTAACCTAGACATCCACATCCCGTCCCCACCCCCCAATAGGGAAACCACCGTAAAAATTTTCTACAAAGCCAACTTCACACTTCTTAAGACAGAAGTGGCAAACTTCACGACACCCATACTGACGAACAATAGAGTTATGACTGCTGAATCCTACACAAATGCACTATATAAGCACTTAAACGAGTGCATGGATTGTGAAATCCCTAACAGAACCAAGATGCTATCCTCCAAAAAAAGGAAGCCAATCTGGTGGTCCCCTGCCATAAACAAACTCTAAAACAGAAGATAGAAACTGTTGCAAAAAGGAATAAAATCCCATGATTGGAAGAACTCCTTGGTCAGCCTCAGTAAGAAGCTGAGATCCCTCATAAAATCCTCCAAAGTTAGTTATGAAAACAAAATCACCACTGACTCTAAAGACAACCACAACGCATTCTATAGCTATGTCAAGAATCTCAATGGCAACACTCAGATCTGCTCTGAGTTACAGCACAATAGCACTAAATATACAGAACCAACTGATATTGCCAACATCCTGGCAGATAGGTTCATTGCTAACTTTATCCCCCTCTCATCCCCTAAAGGACCCATCTCTATACTGGAAGAATGCAAAGTTCCTGTAATCACTGCTGCACAGGTAAAAAACACACTCTCCACCTAAGTACCATGTTCAGTCATAGCATCACCTCAGGCTATGTGCCCACTGAATGGTGCACAGTAACAGTTATCTCACTCCACAAAGGGGGAGCCACCACAGACCCTGGAAACTACCACCCCATTAGCCTGATGAGCCTGGTCTGCAAGGCTATAGAATTTATCATCATGGAACTTATAAACAATGACATTGGTAATCTCCAAACTCAGGACCCCACCCAGTTTGGGTTTGTAAAAGGCAGATCATGTCTCCTAAACCTGATAGACTTCTTTGAAGCAGTGACCAAAGCCGTAGATAAGGGTAAGGTGGTTCACACAGCCTATCTATTTCTCGCCAAGGCTTTTGACACCATCCTCCACTCTGGAATTATAGATAAACTCACTAAACTAGGTATAAATCCCTATGTCACAAGATGGGTTGCCAACTGGCTCACTGACAGAACCCACACTGTGAAATTAACAGACTCCAAATCCAACTTCAGACCAGTGACAAGTAGAGTACCACAGGGTTCAGTCTTGGGTCCTCTCCTGTTTGGTATCTACTTCTCTTCTCTGAAGTACAGGCTAACACAGAAGGTCTTTGGCTAATGAAGTAAGCAAATGACTGCAAACTAGGAGCCATAATCAAAACTCCAAAAGATGTGGACATCTTACAAAAGGGCCTCACTGAGACAGATGCCTGGTGTGAAAGCCATGCCCTCAAGCTCAATGCCAAAAAGTGCATTGTCATCCCTTTTGGTAAAAAACTCTTTACCCATGAACTACCACATAGGCGGTAGTCTACTTAACACCGAATGTGTGATAAGAGACCTTGGGACAAAGGTGGACAATAGTCTCTCCTTTGATAATCACATCACCACAGTAGTCAGGAAATCCTTCTTCATGGCACACCTCATCACAAAAGGTTTCGCATCCAGGAAAAAAGAGGTCATTGTTCCCCTCTACTTGTCATTCATTAGACCCATTATAGAGTACAATGCCCCTTTTGGTATCTACCTCACAAGACATCTACAACAACTGGAAAGGCCATAGAAATACCTCACAAAGAGGATTACTAGCCTCAAACAGATGCCCTATGCAGACCGTCTCAAAAAACTGCAGCTTTACTCCATCGCATATCACTTACTCAGAGGCGATCTCTGCTTAACATAAATAGCTATGTCAAACCCAGAGAGAGCTTTTGGACATGCTCCACTTAAAGAACTCTCAATCCCTCCAAGCTACATGCTCTAGGAACCTAAACCTTGTCAACACAATAAACAGAACATGCTTGAGAGATAAATTCCTGTCCTAGAGACTTCCCATACTCTGGAATAAACTACCTATCTATATCAAACAAAGCTCCTTATTAGCACTCTTCAAGAAAAATCTTGATGATTGGATGAGAGATAGGAAATTCACCCCGGTGATCACTTCTGTGGCTCTGCTTGACAGTGGCGCAGAAAAATAATTTTCTTGGGTGGCAAAAGCCAGGGTACCTTTTGGCTAGGCTTATATAGGCCCTAGGGCCAATAGCCTAGTACCTACCTATGAACCTATGAACCTATGGGAGTGTGAATGTACATGCCCACGTGGGCTCTCAGCTGATGTTGTTCCTGAATACATCTACGTGTCCGATGCCCTACTCACACCATATGTTCAAGCACAGACATTGCACAGTTGACCACTGACAATATCTCACTCCACCATCTATTCATGACATTAGCAAAAGGATGTACAGCATCACCAATGCCATGGAGGTCACTACACATGGCAGGAAGTGTTGTATCTATGACCCTGAGCATCCATCTGGTGTACTGTTCACAACGTGCCTGTGCCTCCATAATGGACCAAACCATGCATCAGGTGACACCTGCTGTGACACCTCTGACATGGGCTGTTTTAAATGTTTTTAAGTGCTGGATGGGCATCAGTCCTCCTTCGAGCTTCCCTGTCAATTTGCCCATGTGAGACCTCATCAGCTCTCTGGCTATGGCTAGTGTCTACAGTCACAGATGTAATAGTCACCACACTAGCCTGTTTGATGCCACCACCCTATGACTGTCCAGTATCTGTGGCTGCTGGGGACTGGGTACGTGTGGGCATACTGACTGTGCAGGGACATTGTGGGTGGAAGTCAGATGTCAACCAATGGTACAGATTCCACCCCCAACAACCCCACCTTTGCTTCACTATAACCACCATCATCATCAGAGTCTGAAAAGACACTAACAGCAGGTTGTGAGGGGGAGAAATCCCAACCCCATGTTCACATGTGAGGGGAAGAAAACATATGTAAATTGCTGCCTGCACTATAATGTTTGCTGATCCAAACACAGACACACACACACACACACACACACACACACACACACACACACACACACACACACACACACACACACACCCTCACGCACAGGTCAGTTGGCTTAAAAGCATTATACAGACCACACTTTCTGACTGATGACATGCACAATATACAATCAGACCACAGCAGACACACTCTGGACAGGCCCTCAACAACATGCAGTGCAGCTATGTCCAGTTAATGTTGCTGCTACTATACACCTGTGAAATATGTGAGGAGTGGGAGTATGTGATGGACCTTTACCTAACACACAGTACACCCGTGTACACAATAATAATGTACCCCTGTATAGCACAGTGGCTACACCTATACAAAAATATGTGCCAATATGTTACAGCTCCTGCAAACAGGCTCCTGTGATGACCAATGTGATGAACCACAGTTACCTCCACCACAAGTGAACATGCACATATTGCAGTATGGCTAAGCGTAACAGTTGTGTGCATAGAATACTGGCTACCCTTAACATGACTTAACATGCCTAAGATATTGGTGAGCCACAACAAGACAGTTCTACATTTCAGGTTGCTGTTCCCCACCCATGCCAGAGGGACCTATGTAGTTGTGGGGGAGAGGTAATATCAGCACACACACATGTGGCATTGGTACAGGATAATATGTGCATTTATGAACATGTGCAGTACAAGCTGTGATACTACCCAAATTGCTGACATTCACAATAGGTGTGCATTTGGGTACATTAAAAAAACCCACCCACTAATGCAGTTTGACCTGACATATGCATCCAGATATACAAAGGCTGCTGCTATGAATGCTACAGTATTGATGTGATGCCCACCTCTACAATGTAGTGATGGTTTCCTGGGAGGCAGTGGCTGAACCATGGTTTGCAAGGAACTCCTCAGTGGCTGTGAGTGGTGCTTGAGTAGCAGACCCTCCACCTGTGCCAGCATGGTCCCTGGCCACAGCTGCAGCCCTTTGCCATGCATTGTGCATCAGGTCTGTGGCACAGTGTTGGATCTGTTGGTAGCTCCTGTCCCGATGGCCCATATTAGATAAAAACTACGAATGAAACCAAAAAAAGCTCTGTGGAATAATTCCAAACACTAGAATAAATCAACCATTTAATGAAGCGCTTTTCATCACCTACTGTGAGGTAACTTCTTCAGATACATAACAAGTGGATAAAAGCAGTTATATAACAACACTAATCACATGATCTACGTGAAAGTTGTATCAGTACATCAATAAATAGTGCTGAAATAGAACTTTTTAAAAGATTCACTTAAAATACTAAGTTGCATAATTTAAGCTGTTCCTGTATTATTGTAAATAAAATTACATTTAAGTTTTATCACCCACCTATATTAATAAAACTTAGTGAAGAATATTTTTTTTTTTTTTAAATTTTGAAAAAATGTTCCAACAAAGAGGGTACTCTTTAGACCTGATTGAAATATTACATAGTGAGGTCCATTTGAAAAGAGTTAATGGAGTTATCACCCCTATCTTGTGTAGAAGAGAACCTTCGGGGGAAAAAACTTATTCAACCTTAGTTCCACCAGTGAAAACTTGTTAGACCAGGAACATAATGAGTCAACAAGTAACAGCAGAGCTAAAGGATTTGAATGTAGTTTTATTACCACATTCAGTACTGATAGTGCTTTTATCAGATCCATATTGTATAAAAATTGGGAACTCTTTAAACAAGATAAAATACTATCAAGTAAATTTAGTAACGTCCCCAAAATTATTTTTAGGAGAGGAAAGAACTTAAAGAGTATTCTTGAGTCACATAAACATAAAGACACTTGCAGAAAAGTGGGTATGTTTACTTGTGGCTGTTGTAACATGTGTAAACTCATCACTACAGGTGTCATATTCATCATCAATGATAGAAAATACCAAACAAAACACAAGTTGAATTGTAATTCTAAATTGGTTGTATACGTAGCTACATGCTCATTATGTAAAGCATTTTATATAGGTAAAACGGAGCGTCGGCTCCGAGACAGAATCTACGAACACACTTATGCTTTAACCACTAACAAACTAGATAATGCATTGGTTAAACACAGTATGTCACATGCAGGCCACACATTCAAATTCAGGGCAATAGACCAAATTCAACATAACATCCGAGGCGGCCCTTTAAATTTATTACTTGAAAAATGTGAACTGTCATGGCAAATACAATTGGATGCTTTTGTTGAACCTGGTCTAAATGAGCATTGTAACATAGCGTGTCTTCTTAAACTTAAAAGTTTGGATAGATAACGTTTTTCACTTCTCAGTTATACATACATAAAATAATCTTTATTCAACTACTCCTTTATATTATTGTTGGTCGGTGCTTTTAACAAAGTTATGTTTAAAAATGTTTGAAAAAGGTTAAAATTGGTTTAAAAAAATATGTATATTCTTCACTAAGTTTTATTAATATAGCTGGGTGATAAAACTTAAATGTAATTTTATTTACAATAATATAGGAACAAACAGCTTAAATTATGCAACTTAGTATTTTAAGTGAATCTTTTAAAAAGTTCTATTTCAGCACTATTTTTTGATGTATTGATACAACTTTCACGTAGATCATGTGATTAGTGTTGTTATATAACTGCTTTTATCCACTTGTTATGTATCTGAAGAAGTTACCTCACAGTAGGTGACAAAAAGCGCTTCATTAAATGGTTGATTTATTCTAGTGTTTAGAATTATTCCACAGAGCTTTTTTTGGTTTCACCAGTGGCCCATATTGTTGACTGTCACTACCAGCTTTGCCCACAGGACAGTATGTTCCTGCAGATTTTGCCGGCTCCTTCCCAACAGTACCCTGTGATGGAGTCTGAGGGCATCAATGATTGCCACAGTCTTGGCCTCTGAGAACAGCTGGTGCTGTCTGTGGTACATCCCACCTGAAAGACATGAACAGGGGAAAACAGCACAGGACCACATACATTAGCCATCATTATGTACAGACCCTGCACATCCACTTTTGCTAGTACTATCCACCACTAGCACCCACATCATACCCCTGCCATCTATCAGCACAGTATGTGTGTGTGTGGGTATTGTCAGCATACTGGCCTTACAGCATGCATTGCCCTCCTGATCTTGATGTCTCATGCTCCCCGCAATGAGGACCATTATGTATAATCCTCCATTCATCATTCACATCACACAGCACATGCAGCAGCTGGGGACATCACAGAGAGTCCCCAACAGGGAATACCAGGCCATCAAACATCTACCATACACCTATAGGCTATAAGGCCAACCTTCCACCCAGTGTCATACATACTCCTCAGGAGTGACCTCACTGCAGCATGCAAGGCAATCACATACTCCACATTACTGGGACTGCTGCACAAATGCAATTCCTGCTTCACTGTGTTAACACACACACACACACACCCTCAACCTGATGAGTGACCTGGACTGGCCTTGTTGGCAGCTAACATGTGTGTCATACACAATCACCCTGGGGTGGAATGAGCACCCTGTCCACATCAGGCAGGGTAGCTACCTAAACCTTGCAGGCATAACCTGGTCAAATTGTTGGTTAACAGCACATACACCCTTGAGATACCACATGTGTCCCTGTTGGACAGGGACATCAGCTGCTGCCTTGCATACACATGAGCTAACATGTAGCCTAGGCATATGGCTGCTTAGTGCCCATAGCCTAGTAACCTGAGATGGCACCAGGGCTACCAGAAATGGCCTGACCGCTGTGACAGCCTGTGTTGTTATGTGTCCACACACACACATCACTGCCATCAACTGCTGGGTGGCCCCTATGGACAACATTACAGTACCATATCATCCAGCCTACATCCGACAAATAGGTTGAGTGCTACTACAGGTGCAAGTGGATTTCAGGAACATCTGAGGTACACAATAACAGACAGCAGTGCATATGTGGTATGGGGTGACTTCCTCATAGGTGTCTGACATATGCAGTACCCAGATGTTTGCAGAATGGGTACATGTGCCCGACAGATGTAGACCCCCCCGCCAGACAAATGTGTATTTATGCACACCAGTTGACAATACATGATGGATGTTCACAGAGCTTGGGGAATGTGTCTGTGACATGCCAGCCCCCTGGGGACACACTCATGCTACATGAATATCTGTTACTGTATTCATTCACTCAAACTGTACGCTTTTCTAAATTTCCCCAAGTCTTTTGGGTTTCTAATACCATGACGGGAATGGATCCCATTCCTAAGTCAAAGTACGATTAAAGTTCATGAAATTAGTATCGTTTCAATCTTTGATGTCAGCCAAAAGTGCAATATGCCAAGTAATGATTCCTTCTGCAATTCGTACGGAGTTACATGGACTGGTAACATATCTAAATATGATTGTAGATACTTTTTATAAGACCTGTTGCTCCTACTACTATTGGAGCTGTCTGGGTATCTTTCTTCCACATTGCTCTCATTTCTCCCTGCAGATCCTAATAATTGATGACTGTGTCTCTCTGTACGCAAGGCACTGTAGTCACTGGGTGTGGCAATTTCAATGACCAATGCTACTCTTGCCTTCTTTTCTTGAACCAATATATCCAGTTTTCTAGCATCTATCTTTTGAACTGTTGGTAATGGGTGGGCCCATGTAATATAAACTTCATCATTTTCTATGATGGTTTGTGGCTCATGTTTCCACTGTTTTTCATCCACTTCAGTACCATAGTGTTTGCACAATCCCCAGTGTATCAATCTTGCCACATTATTATGCCTTTCAGTATACAGTCCTTCTGCCATTAGTATGTCGCAACCTGGAATGAGGTGTGCAACTGTTTCTAATTCAGTTTTACAAAACCTACATTTGTCTGTTTCTCCCACATGTTCAATGGACTTTGTAAACCAGCATGTACGCAGTCCACTACGTAGTCCACTATCTTGGGCTGCCAATATTAACCTTTCATCTACTGGTTTTAATTTGCCTCTCCTTAACCATTCCTGCATTTGTTCCTGATCAACATGAGGTTCTTCCAGAAGGTTTCTATACTTGCAACTATATTTATGCTTTTTCCATATTTCTTGCCTTCTCATCTAGTCTTTCACCTTATATTCTTTCTTTTGTTTTTTGGCACATTCAGTTGCTGCCTGATTTTTATCCACTTCTGATTTGATTTCCATTCCTGCGTGATGCTGATATGCTTCTGCTAAATTAAGCAGAGAAGTCATCTTAGATTTATTCTCCTCATGTTTCAAAACTTTCACTACGTTTTGATCTTATGAGGTCAGCAGATATGTGTGGGGTCTCATGACTGCAGATCGATACATATAATCAATTTCAAGGAGGACCATCCCTCCTTCAGAATGGGAAATATATAATCTTGGTATGCAGTGATTTTTATAAATCATTTGGTGAGCATGAATCATCCTTCTTGTTTTCCTGTCTAATCTGTCCAACACATTTTGGGGCTAGTAAATCACTCCAAAACTGTAAGCTAGGACAGGAAGAGCAACTTGGTTTATAGCTTGAATTATGTTCCTAGATGTCAGTGCTGTTTTCAGGATTAATTTAAGTCTTCTGAAATATTCCTTACTAAGTTTTATTCACATTTGTTCATGTTTTATTGTTGATCCTTCATCGATTCCCAAGTATTTATACACTCCCTCTTGCTCAAGTTCTTTTATATCACATTCTTGTCCCAAACTGATGTTTTCCTGGTGCTGCAGTTTTCCTACTTTAAAGTTTGCTTTTGCACATTTATCAAGACCAAATGACATTTTATATCATCTGAAAAAGTTTTGACAACTTGCAGTTGTGCTTTCAATTACTCATCTGATGAGCTATACAGTTTTAAATCATCAACATAGAGAAGATGAGAAGTTTTTACACTTTGTTGTTTTCTAGGAGCCAGATCATAGCCATGGCCTAAGCTGTTAAGTAGACAGCTTAATGGGTTAAGGGCAAGACAGAATAGCAGCAGTGATAGAGAGGTCACCCTGGAATATCCCTATTTGAATTTTTATCCCTGGAATAATAATACTTTCTTCTTTATCATGGCTTTATTGCAAAAGTGGTCTGCCACTGTTTCATGGTCACTGTATGTAGTCGATCAGTGTGGGGTGCATCTTATACATTTTTAAGCACTCTTTTATCCATGAATGTGGGATACTATCAAATGCTTTTTTGTAGTCAATCCATGCCATACTTAGATTACAGTTCTCTACTATGACTTTATTTAACAACAAATGATCCTTTGTTCCATATGACCTTCTTTTATTGCCCTTTTGTTCTACTGCCATAACTGACCCCAGGATTCATTAAACTCCATGTCAGAATAGTGTTATTCCAACATGGCCATGCCCATGTAAGCACGGCTTTAGCATTAGCGTGCCTTGCATATTCATGAAGGTATGCTACTGTTATGGCTATATGGACAAGAACACCACTGAGTACAGGCGGTGTGTCTAACATGCCCCCTGCACTCAGAACGTGCCGTACGACACTTTTGAAAAGCATTTTAGTGTCCACGGACACTGAAATGAAATAATTTGAGTATTTCAGTGTCTGCAAACACTGAAATAGATAGGGGAGGAAAAAACAGTGCAGGGTATGTGTGACAGATTCTGCCACACACTCCCTGCATTGTAAAATGCTGTACAGCCATAGCCGTCAAATGTACAGGTTGTTTCAGAATGCCCAGATACCTGCCTCACATACTTCTCACCCTCCTAGTGCAAGAAAGCTATACAAAGCCATAAATAATGAGGGGACAAAAGCACAAAAATAGGGACACATATTAAATATTGCATTGACAAACCCAGAAAGCTGATAGAGTAAATGGTTTGCAGTAGCACATACTTCCTAAAGGGTTTTAAGACTGAAACACAAATGTCTGCCATTTCAAAGTGCCATGCAGAAATAGCCATCGACTGTACAGGTTTCTGTTGAATGCCTAGATGCCTGCCTCACATACTTCTCAACCTCCTAGAGCAAGAAAGCTGTACAAAGCCATAAATAATCGGGGGCAAAGGCACAAAAATAGGGACACATTGTAAATATTGCATTGACAAACCCAGAAAGCTGATAGAATAAAATGTTTGCAGTAGCACAGACTTCATGCAGGATATGAAGACTGAAATACAAATGTCTGCCATGTCAAAGTGCTGTACGGCCATAGCTGTCAATTGTATGGATTTCTAAAGAATGCCCAGATGCCTGCCTCACATATTTTTCAACCTCCTATAGCAAGAAAGCTGTACAAAGCCATAAATAATGGGAGGACAAAGGCACAAAAATAGGGACACTTTTTAAATATTGCATTGACAAACCTGGAAAGCTGAATAAATGGTTTGCAGTAGCACAGACTTCCTGAAGGGTTTTAAGACTGAAACACAAATGTCTTCCATTTCAAAGTGCCATGCAGCCATAGCCATCAACTGTACATGTTTCTGTTGAATTCCTAGATGCCTGCCTCACATAATTCTCAACCTCCTAGACCAAGAAAGCTGTACAAAGCCATAACTAATGGGGGGCAAAGGCAGAAAAATAGGGACACTTTTTAAATATTGCACTGACAAACCCGGAAGTTGATAGAATAAAAGGTTTGCAGTAGCATGGATTTCCTGAAGGGTATGAAGTCTGAAATCCAAATGTCTGTCAGTATGTTCTGACTTACACCCTGAGTAATTTGTCAATGATTTTCTAGAAAACCACAGCCATACTTCCTAACTTGGTAAGACCTTAATGAAAATCTGTCCATATGTGTCCCTTTACAATTTCCCTTACTGTGACTGACAAGGAGTACAGATACATGTAAATAAAGTGGGATTACAAATTTTTTTTTATTCTAAGGTATGTTTAAGCATATTTGAGCAGGTGCGCATGCTATGGCACTCACTTCTGCATTGCTGAAGCATCTCATAGGAGATAAATAAAAATATATAGTTGAAATCCTCATGCTGAGATAGTGTAGTGGTAAGAGTGCCAGCTTTACATGCAGGTGTTCATGGTTTGAGTACCAACACAGGCACTTTATTTTTACATGGGAAAGCAGTATTAACATTAGTTTAATTTTATATTATGTAGTAATTGATATTTGACAACCAGGGTAGCGTAGCTTGTCTAAAATGTAAGTGTGAGTACATATAACATGTGAAATTACCCATGTATACACAAGTGTCCCATACAGTATAGTCACACCCAGGGTAATGTAATGAAAGCACATAGGGGGATGTCATGTAAAGTAAGTCAGATACACTTACTAATATGTCAGTAATGATTAATGAAGTAATCATCCTGATATTATTTTAAAATGAAAATTGAGCAATAGCAGTGCTTAGCTCTGCTTAGCTGGTGCAAGCATTTCTTAAATGGGAATGCTAAGCAGCAGTCAGCTCAGCTAAACGGATTTGCACACTGTTAAGCAATGCTCAGCAATTACCCCTTTAAGCACTGTTCAACCCAGCTTAGCGATTTGCGCACTGCTTAGTTGAGCTTAGCATTTTCAAAATGGTCCAATGACAGCAAAGGGTGGGAATATGGCCTTATTTAAACTGTGCAGGCAGGAATACAGCCACAACCTGTTTAGTTTGATCTCTGCAGGAACATATCTGGTGTTGGAGAGGGAGCGTGTGTTCAGGCACAGTGCTGGGGCATCTTGAAGTCCAGAGTCATGGCTGGACTCCTTGTAGAACACCATGACTACAGACTGCTACAGGACCAGTACCAGGGCTCTCAGTACAAAGCAGAGGCCTGGGACCATCTGGCATGTGACCTCACCAGTGCCACTGGAATCCCCTGATCTGGTGAGCAGGTATGGCATCATTATGCTGACCTAAAGCATAGGAAGGAGGAGCTCTTGGCCCAGTGGATCCAAGATGTTTGGGACTGGGATACTCCAGCAGTTCGTAAGTATCCCAGATAGAGCTTTATCAAATTCTAGCTTGAGTATGTGATAGACAGGTATGCATAATGTTTGTTTCTCATCCCTAAAGCTACAGAAGAGAGGCCTATGAACATCGAGGCCCATGCTGACAGACAAGGATGCGCTGACAAGCTGGTGAGTACAGATCTATCTTTCAGTATATAGTGCCATAAAGTAGAAGGAGTACATTGTTTACTGCCAGTAGGTAGAATGTGTACTGTGTCTAATGAATAAAACATGTCACACTAATACTTATCCATAGGATGTCCATTAATAAAAGTTCACTGTAATAAAACATACAACAAACTGTTGTGTTTACTCTGGTATGTTGTTGCAGAAATAGAATGTGTTCAGGTTCTTTACAGCAAATATTATGTTGACAGCAAGAAATAACTGAGGTTGTTCTGGGAAACAGCTAGTATGTATTGCTGTCTTATGTTAACCTTTGCTTTCCAGGCTGTAATATTTCAAAGGAGTAATGCACAGTACAATAACTATCTGCCATGCATGAATTTTAAGGTTACATGGTCAGACTGTCCAACCCAGAGATTATTAGACAGAAATCAGTAAAGTAGAAAACAACAGTTTGCAAGTAGTTCAGTGTGATGGAAAACAGCATTAATGTTCATTTTAGCACACCCAGACATGGTTTGAATCCAGGGAGTGGTACTGATATGTGTGCATATATAAACAATAGAAGCCCTGAATATTTGTAGAAGCAGTCAGGAAATGTTAACAGATGTTTTCTCCACAGGTGTCACAGGTAAAAAAATGTGTATAGTAGCTGTATGAAGGGTATACTTATACACCTGACTATTTGTAGAAACATTCAGAAGGTGTTAACAAATATTTCCTCCACAAGTGTTGCAGGTAAAGAAATGTGTATACTAGCTGTATGAAGGGTATACTAATACACCATGTACAACTGTTCCACTGTCCAACCCCATATGCCTGCAAATGTCAGCAGGATACATACAAGCACCATGCCCTCTTCCTGATACATGTCTCCCAGGTGTCACGCTGTCAAGGCTAGTAGTCACTGCTGGCAATCACCTTGGATACAGATAGGAACTGTGCTAATAGCAGACTCACACAAGATCATTGCAGGGTACCCCTTCTTTGTCATGTATGTAACCCTGATGTGTACAAGCTGCCTCCATAAAAGTAGCCACAGTGTACCCAGTCTGCCCCATACCATTACAGCTTGACAGTCCAACAGGTATGTATGTGCCACAGAAGCTATGGGCCATAGGTAGATGTAAAATGAGGGCACACCTGTAGAGTACTGAGCAGTACTGTTCTGAAAAATAGAAGCCGATACAGTTGTTAATGGAATTTTTATTCTCTCCCTCACCTGTCATCTGGATCAATAATTATTATTCATATACTATGGATATGTTGTTCACAAAACCTATTGTTGGGACATATGTTCTATTATTGTTCATATATTTCATTGATTGCTTATTAACATACCTTGTTCAAATTCCATTATTGGTGGCCTGTTGCCGTCAATGTGACTTGCATGCTGTTAAAATGCTTACTGTTGTTTCATTTATGCACTTGTCCTGTTTGCTATGCAACTGTTTCAAACTGTTGGTTTGAGTTAATGGGAACACCCATGCATGCTGCTATAACTAATTTTGAAATGAGTTGTTCATGACTAACCAATATATCTTGGAAAACCGCAACACCATAGCACATTTGGGAAGGCAGATCCCAATAGATCCACCTGTCCCACCCCAGATGGCCATGGCACTGGGCCCCAACATATCTGGGACCCAACCTGGAACTTCCTCCTCGCTGGTCCTGCACCACCTTTGGGTGGAACCACCTCAAGGGACAGGGCACTTCCCCCCAGATGCGGGCGTGGTGAGGAGCCCCTCACCTGCCGACAGTTCTGGGTTATGGTGCACAGCATCATCTGCTCTGAGTTGGGTGGGCAGCTGTGCTAGATGGAGGGCCGCCTGCTGCACCAAAAGGGGCAGGCTGCCCCTCTTGTCCAGCCCTCAGTACAGCCACATTCGGGGCCATGAAGATGCAGTGGTGACTGCCCATGGGTGGGGACCTCAGTCCCACTGTATCCATTTGGGGGATCATGGGCCTCTGATTCCCAACCACTCTCCCTGTCCAAGGTGTGTACCCCCTTATGTGTCATATACCACCCCTGTCTGCTGTCTTGTTTGCCTTGTCTGTCTGCAAATGCTACCTATACTACCCAAACTGCCTACCCAAACATATCTACAGCCCTTCTCCAACATCCCACTCTCACCTAAAAAAAGGGCATTTATCCCACAAAAAATCACTGCCCCATACATATCTCAGCATTTCACCCCATGTACAGTGCAATCAATCAATCTACCCACAACTTATTCTCCAAATATCTGTTACCAACATCCCTCCCTGTGGGGTGTGAGGCTGTAAATTCCAAGTTCTATACATTATTCACAGCTGTTGCTGCATAAGAAATGTAGAGCTATGGTCCTTTCCTACATCCATCCTGCACATCCCTAGCTGGTCCTCCTAATGTTTTACCTCCTGCTTGCCCTCATTTCACCACTTTCCTATCACCCTTTTTTCTTTTCTTTAATTAAAATTATTGCAGGTGTAAGCGGTGCTAAGTGAAACTAAGACTTAACCGTCTGTTAGCATCGCTTAGCTTCATGCAAAACAGCACAAACCCATTTATAACTGCTAAATCACTCTGTATCCATCAGGCCTTGTTCGGCCCAGCAACAAAACACTCCAGCCTGCCAAGTCTCAAACTCGTGACACTGTGCACGTCAATCACAGCAATGCACCACTACACCATCTGAGGGATAAGAATTTGAGTGCTTTTACAAACATATCATGCATTCTGGTACTTTAACATTAATGAAAAAAGTCTCTCCATCCAAATCTTGAACCTAGGACTCTGCTCACTCTAATCACAGGGATGTACCACTACACCATCTAAGCTGTAAAAATTTGCAGGGAAAAATATATATCGGTAGTACTCTTATATACATATATATGTATATATAAAGACAAATATCTCTCTATCTATCTATCTATCTATCTATCTATCTATCTATCTATCTATCTATCTATCTATCTATCTATATGGTTCCACTTCATAACGTTGAAAGCTCATAACATCTAATTGTAAAACAGCAAGACCAAATGATCAAAAATTCAAAACATCTAAAACTCATAATATCGGATCTCACAATATTGAAAACTACAAAGCAAATATAAATAACATCCCAAACACTTTTTACTATGTTTCTGCGGGGGGCGAGCCCACTGCACCCCCCCAAGTGGGGGCTCTGCCCCCACACCCACCATAAATTAAATATACCAAGTCCAAGATTCCACTACAGTGGAAAAAAGTTAATTTCCTAACACTACTGTATTGCGATCAGCATAAAGAATGTACACATAATGCCTAAATCACTACCTGTATGGCCTAAACACATGTATACAGTGGCATAATAAACACTATATACAGATTAACAGAATAAACTATAACATTTACATGTTTGATGATACACTACTCAATTTTACACGTTTTCGATGTTGTGAGATTCGATGTTATGAGTTTTAGATGTTTTGAATTTTTGATCATAAAGTCTCGCTGTTTTGTAATTAGATGTTATGAGCTTTCGATGTTATGAAATGAAACCATATATATATATATATATATATATATATATATATATATATATATATATATATATATATATATATATATATATATGTGTGTGTGTGTGTGTGTGTGTGTGTGTGTGTGTGTGTGTGTGTGTGTGTGTATATATATATATATATATATATATGTGTGTATATATATATATATATATATATATGAGTATATATATTTATACATATATAGATAGAGAGATAGATAACCGATCTCTTACTGCAAGACATCTGCAAAAAGCCTGACATCGGGGGATCAAGGGCAGACAATAGTGACATCTTTGAAATATGGCTGTTGTACGCATAGAAGTCTGCTAGAGTAGCATGACTTGATTTTACATATAATTACTGATAGACTCCAGGTCTGAAACATAAATGAATGTCATTATATACTGATGTCAATGCTTACATCATCTCAGTGATTTCTCAGAAACTCACAGCTGTTATGGGGAACAGATCAAGCATATGAGCCATGCATCTGGACAGTGTCTAGACATCTGGACAATGGAGAGGTATGACTGCAGTCGTGTAACAGAAGAGAAAAAACAGTGAGAGTTGCCAACCATTTCACCCCACACTCTCTGAACCACAGTAAGACTAACATGACACTACGTAAAACCAGCTCTGGGGAATTACCCATGTATTTCCAAATATAGCATGACTATAGGGATGGAACTGTAGGGAATAGCAGATATTGGTGTGAAAATGTCCACCCACAACCATTTGCACCACAGTCACAGCAACATACCAGTACTCCAAATGAACTCTAGGGTAGTACGACTATTTGAACAAACATATCCTGATGGCTAGTCACAGACTACACTGACATATACTGGCCCAACTCACAGTCTACTGGGAATCCTGAAGTGTTACAAGACATTTTTCAGTCTGCCCCTACAAACATATACACCTGATAGACCATCAGCAACTGTAGCAGCATGCATAGTCAGACATAAAAAGAGCTATGACACTCACATCTGCTACTCTCCCTAAGCAGCCCAAGAAACATTTATACACAACACTGCTAAACAATCTTGGCAGCCTGTTAACAATGGCCAGACATACATAACTCTCAACTGTACAGATCTACACAAAATGTTCAGGGTGTGGGACCATATTTATGGCCATTGCCGCATATCACTTCCAGGAGTCTGCTAAGTCACTGGGACGATACCAGGAGTGCAGTCACTAAATAATGATATACCATACCTCTGAACGTCTTACTGCAAGACATCTGGACAAAACATGATGTAACTGGGGCACTTGACCACCTCAACACAACACTAATCATGAGACACATAACTCCTAAATAGTGTACCACTCAACCAAAGCCCATAAGGCAAAACAGCATGCCCAACACACTAGTCATAGGTGACTCGATAGTGAGGCACACTGATGTCCCACTCACTCAGCTGAATAAAGAGAAAGTAACAGTCAGCTGCCTGTCAGATGCCAGGATCCACCACATAACACACACACTCAGATCCCTCAACAACAGGTACAAATATGACTCTGTCATTGTACATGTGGGTGTGAATGACCTGAGATGTACCTCCCTGGACTACATGAAAAGAGACATGGAGGAGCTCTCAGATTATGTAGCCCAGACAGGTATTATCCTAGCCCTGAGCAGCCTCCTACCATCACCCAGAATGGTACCACAGTACAAGCAGAAAATTATTGATTTTAACAATTGGCTACATTTCTGGTGTCATTCTAAGGGGATCCAGTATCTGTCTGTCTGGTATGACATGATTGACAGACCTAGATGCTTTGCCATAGATGGCCTGCATCTGTCACCCCTGGGCTTCTGGATACTGGCCAAGGCTCTTGCCACCCCTATAGTGCCTTTTTAGGTGGTGTTTCAAAGACCAAATTACCACCGTAACAGCCACAAACAAATGCAATCTGAGGGTCATGCTGCTCAATGCTAGAAGTCTAAATCCCAAAATGCACTCACTCAAAGCACTCCTTGAAATGGAGAACATCGACATTTTGTGCTGTAACAGAGACTTGGTTTAAGGCAGCAGATAGCACCCCTGCATTACCAGCCTTTAACTCATTCCATACCTTTTGGCCCCAGAACTTGGACCAAAGCTCCAAAGGCAGTGATGTTTCCATATTCATAAAGTATGCGCACACCTCCAGACTGGTAGCCCAACATGACGCATCAGAGATACTTCAGGTGCAGCTAACATTGGGTAAGACAACGATTCAGGTCATAGCCTGCTATAGGTCCCCAGCCATGACCCAAGACTCACACTCCATGTTCCTAAACACCCTGGAGAATATTAGGGTCCGACCTAACACTCTCATACTGGGAGACTTCAACTACCCCTCCATTAACTGGGAAAACTCATGTACCAATACACTTTCCCAACATTTCCTGGAATTCATTAATTCCAATGCCCTGGACCAGCTCATTCTTACCCCCACTAGAGGTAGCAACATCCTTGACCTGGTCATTAGTAACATGGGTGACTGTTGCTCTGTACCAGTAGTCAACTCCTCCCTGGTTAAATCTGATCACAAACTAATCACCTTGGAAATCCACATCCTTCCCACCCCCCCACAAAGGTAACCACCATAAAAATCTTCTCCAAAGCTAACTTTGGGCTCCTAAAAACAGAGGTGGCTAACTTCACAGCACCCATGCAATTGGAGAGCAGCTGCAAGACTGCCGAATCATACACTAATGCCCTGTGCGAACACGTTTACAAATGCATGGATCTCGCCATACCCAATAGAACCAAGACGCTCTGCTCCAAAAAAGAATGCCAATCTGGTGGTACCCTGCCATAAACAAACTCTACAACAGAAGGAGGAAACTGATGAGAAATAGGGTGAAGTCCCAAGACTGGCAAAATTCCCTTATCAGCCTCAACAAAAAGTTGAGCTCCCTCTTCAAATCCTCTAAAGCTAGCTATGAAAACAGAATTGCAGCAGATAGTAAAGTCAACCACAAGGCCTTCTATAGTTATGTAAAAAATCTCCACAGCAATACCCAGATTTGCTCGGAGTTGTTTCATAATGGCACCTCCTATACCAAGCCAACAGATATTGCCAATATACTGGCAAACAGATTCATGGCAACTTTCCCCCTCTTTCCCCCACCAAAGGACCAATCACAATGCCAGTAGATTGCCAGGCACTCAGTATTACTGCTGTACAGGTTAAAACAGCACTGTCCAAGGCCAAGAATACAGTTTCTATGGGGCCTGACAATATCCCTGGCTGTGTACTACATGAATTACAGAGTGAACTGGCACCTCACCTGTGTGCCCTGTTCAATCACAGCTTCACCTCAGGCTTTATCCCTACCGAATGGTGCACTGCTTGTGGAGAGTCATCCCTCTCCACAAAGAAGGAGTGATTACAGACCATGGGAACTATTGTACTATTAGCCTGACAAGTCTGATATGGAAAGCTATGGAACGCAATCATCATGGACCTAATAAACAAAGATATAGGGAATCTCCAAACTATGGATCCCACACAGTTTGGTTTTGTGAAGGGTAGATCATGCTTGCTCAACCTGGTCAACTTCTTTGAGTCAGTCACCAGAGCTGTGGATGAAGGCAAGGTGGTTCATAGAGCCTACCTTGATCTGGCCAAGGCCTTTGATACCATCCCCCACTCAGGAATCATAGAAAAACTGACTAAGCTAGGCATCAACCCCTATATCACTAGGGGGTTTGCAAACTGGCTCACTGATAGAACCCACAGTGTGAAAGTAGCTGACTCCAAGTCAGACTGCTGACCAGCCACAAGTGGTGTCCCACAGTATTTGGTCCTGGGTTGTCTCCTGTTTGGTATCTACTTCTCTGAAGTTCAGGCCAACACAAAGGGACAATGGCTGACAAAGTT
Organism: Protopterus annectens; assembly: GCF_019279795.1. Taxonomy (NCBI): domain Eukaryota; kingdom Metazoa; phylum Chordata; order Ceratodontiformes; family Protopteridae; genus Protopterus; species Protopterus annectens. The sequence goes on along the minus strand of NC_056744.1, from coordinate 1,371,834,467 downwards.
TGCAGATGATTGCAAGTTGGGAGCCATAATTAACTCCCCAAATGATGTTGACATCCTACAGAAAGGCCTCACTGAGACCAATGACTGGTGTCAGAACCATGGCCTTAAGCTCAATGCCAAAAAAAGTGTCATCATCCCCTTTGGGAAAAAACTGGTTCCCATGAATTACCACACCGATGGTAGTCCACTGAACACAGAAGGTGTCATAAGAGATCTGGGAACACAGGGTGACAGCAACCTCTCTTTTGACCACCACATTGCCACTGTGGTCAGAAAGTCCTTCTGTGTGGCACATCTCATTACTAAGGGTTTTGCATCCAGGAAGAAAGAGGTAATTGTCTCCCTCTTCTCTTCCCTCATTAGGCCAATCATCGAGTACTATGCCCCATTTGGCATGTACCTCACTAGACACCTACAACAACTGGAGAGGCCACAAAAATACCTCACAAAGAATACTTGTCCTCTATGGACAGACTCAAAAAACTCCAACTATTCTCTGTCTCATATCGCCTACTTAGAGGCAATCTCTGCTTGACTTACAAAGCCATGTCTGAACCAGCACTGTTAGAAGTGCTACATCTAAAGAAATCCCAATCCCTCTGCACTACATGCTACAGATACCTCAACCTCATTATCACTTCTTCTCTTATACTTGTTATAAACTTCAATGGGTACCCTCTCTCTAAGAACATCTTTTGAAGTACCTCACATTCATTGTAAAAATCATTTTCTGCACTGGTCATTCTACTTCCCCTCACAAATTGTCCTTTGACAATATTTTTCTTGCAATGTGCTGGGTGGAACTGTCAAAATGTAAATAGGAGTTACAAAAGGTTGGTTTTCTATATATTCTGCTTTCAAAATGTGTCCCTGTTTTGTATATTTCAATATCCAAATAAAACAAATTATTTTCAGAAATATGGTGGGTAAACTTCAAAAATTTAGTTGTGTTATTCAAATAGGACATAAATTTGTCAAATCTTGGTCCAAAAAATTACTATGTCATCCAGGAACCTACGGTATAATATCCAACAATCCTGAAAATCTGAATTAAGTATATATTTTTCCTCCCATTTGATGAGAACCAAGAGCACAGGCTGCACCCATCGCTACCCCCTGTACCTGTTTGTAAAACTCCCCATTAAAATATATAACATTGTTCTTTAAAATTAAGTCCATTAATCATAGACACGCTAATTTGTCATCCTGTGATAATGTAATATCTTCATAAACTATATCCTCCAACATTTCCATCCCTTCCTTGTATGGTATGGAAGAAAATAAATCTATAATATCTATGGTTATGAACAAAAGGTTGTCTTGATACAAGTCATCTGTTATTTCCCTTAATAAGTCCCAGGAGTCTCTTAGTGCTGTATTTTTGTTAAGCCAAAGTTTTTTGAGTTTTTGATCAACATATTTAGCTAAACTATGTGTTTTTGGACCCTTCTGCTGCCACAGTTGGTCTAAGGGGTGGGTCTCATTCACATTTATGGATTTTAGGTATCCCAAAGATGGCAAGTACTCTGGGTTTCTCTACCATTAAAAAAAGAAAAGTGTTATTGTCTATTAGTCCTTCATATAACATTTCTTTTAAACTCAGATCTATTTTATTGTATGCAATATTAATCTCATTTATTGAGACACTAGAATATTTCGTATTGTCACACAAAATGGTATGCATTTTACTTTCATATAAAATGTTTTCCATGGCACATCTCATTAATAAGGGTTTTGCATCCAGGAAGAAAGAGGTCATTGTCTCCCTCTACTCTTCCCTCATTAGGCCAATCATCGAGTACTATGCCCCATTTGGCATGTACCTCACTAGACACCTACAACAACTGGAGAGGCCACAAAAATATCTCACAAAGAATACTTGTCCTATATGGACAGACTCAAAAAACTCCAACTATTCTCTGTCTCATATCGCCTACTTAGAGGCAATCTCTGCTTGACTTACAAAGCCATGTCTGAACCAGCACTGTTAGAAGTGCTACATCTAAAGAAATCCCAATCCCTCTGCACTACATGCTACGGATACCTCAACCTCATTACCACAATCAACAGAACAAGCTGGAGGGACAGGTTTATAACCCAGAGACTGCCCATGCTCTGGAATAGACTTCCCATACATGTCAAGCAGAGCGCCTCACTGGCCCTCTTCAAGAGAAATCTTGATGAGTGGATGGGAAATAGAAAATTCACCCCAGGGATTACTGCAGTGGCTTTACTTGACAGAGGCACTGGGAACTAAGGTCAGGTGGCATGATGCCAGGATAATCCTGTGGGTTAGGCTTGTAAAGGCTCCAGGGCCATTAGCCTAGTACACACACCTATGAACACCTATGAACCTATATTCTGAGCCCATACCTGACAACTGTCCAGAGTTTTGCAGACTAACCACGTCTGCCTCATATTTGTAGTCAATGCCACATACAGTTGTGTATAGTCTGGCACATCACTGGCAACCCATTAAAGGCTGAAGTCATAACATAATAGTATACATTTGATCATCAGAAGTCATGTCGTGCAGAGTAGACCTGTGCATGCGACACCGTCTTTGCTGGCAACTACGTGTGCTTCACCTAGATTCATAACATCACACTATTTTTTGGCCTTTGTCCAACAGTGACATGTGCCCTTGTGCAGATGTCTTGCTCTAACAGGAGCTAGGTGTCTTAGCATGAAACCCATGTCAATGTAGGCAGACCTTGTCCTGTAGAATGCAGACATTTGTGCAGTCACTGACACCTGCTTTGTAGCTGTGGTGAGCACACCACCCTTGCCAGGTTATTCATCCAACCATACGTTTAGACCCCCTATGTTTAGACATATTTTTTGAATGAGAGTTCCGGTATTGATTTGTATCAGATATATTTATTTGGTTTGCCAACAGTGTGGGGAGAATATTGTGGTCCAACATTTTTTTAAGTGGTTTGGATACATTTAGATTAGTATTAGTCTTTTGGGAGGAAATTTAGCAGGATGGATTTAATGAAAATCCTATAAACTTTATCTGCTGATAAATGTGATTTAAAGGTGTTCGAACAGTCAAATACATCACATGAGGCCCTGGATATTGGGGCAGGTGGGTCTATTGGATGGAAGGATATTTTTTCAAATTAACAGGGGGTATGATGGAATTATGACACACATTTGGCATTTTAGATTATTTAAGGCCTATCTTAACAAAATATTACACCTAGGGGCCTAAGGATAAAAATACAACCATTTGTTAAAGGCATGGATGATTTGCTAATGGAACAATGGCAAGAAGCCCAACAGTCGGCTACCATGGGGTTTATTCGGATATTGATAGAATTTTATGAATGTAGGATCCAAAGGTTGACAGAGGATATTTCTCAACTTTGTAAGAAGGCCAAACCCTTTAAGGATGGGACAGAGTATGCTGAATTATCAGCCTTATCTGTTAACTTGTTATATAATGAAAAAAAGTTGAAACAGAGAATGATTAAAAAATATCAATGAGATCTGAAAGATTATTCTTTGGGCAAACCCTTTGAACATAGGAAGTCAGTTCAGTTTGCTAAGAAAACTTTCCCCCTTTGATACATCCAAAAAGGAAGAAAAAGAGGTCGATCCTTAAAAGATCGACAGTATCTTCAGACACTTCAGCAGATGAGTTATCCTCTAATATGGATAATGAGGGTGCTATTTTGGCCCAGTCTCCCCCAGTAAGAAAGGTAATGTAGAGGTCCCTTTAGAACAGTTAAACAGGGTGGGTGGAAACATCAACGGGGTGGGTACAAGTTTGGAAATGTTATTGCAAGTGATGTTCAACAAATAAATGAATGTTCGAATGTACATAATATTTCATCATATACACTTACTGGTGATGAATCTGAGTTATTGAATAAAGGGGTTGGATTTATTCCTAACTATAAGGTGTCAGAACACATTTTTGTTCAGAACATTGTTGCCTTTTGTAGAAAATTAAATCTAAAGATATATTTTGGTGATACATCTACAGCACAATATGGTTTCGACTCTTTTAAGTTTAGAACATCCTCTTTTGTTCCAACAATGAATAAAAATGTAGCCTTTTTCCAAAATGTGGTGTTGAAGGATTTAAATTTTTCATTTAACTCTTTTCAAGGTAGAGTAAAGGATAATCTTACTCAAGCCCAAAGGCAGGCTTTGGGTAGGTTAAGCAGGGAAAAGGAAATCGTAATCAATCAGGCTGACAAAGGTGGAGCCGTAGTTGTATTGGATTGGGGAAAGTATTATAATGAGGCTTTGGGTCAGTTGTCTGACCACCAGTTTTATCAAAAAATGTTTGTGGATCCACACCCATGTTCAAAAAAGAAATTGATGATTTCCTATCCCTAGCTTTAGATGAGGGTATTATAACTAAAGAGGTTAAGCATCATCTTACGATGGTTAATCCCATGAGGCAGATCTTTTATATGTTACCCAAAATACATAAGAATTTGAGGGAACCTCCAGAAAGACCTATTGTTACAGGGAGGGGCTTCTTAACAGAGCCTCTCTCGGCTTTTCTTACCAAATATCTTATGCCCCTTTTGGTATATGTTCAATCTAGGATTCAGGACACTACGCAATTTCTGAATATTATTCAAGAAATGCAATTTGAAGAAGGGTGGCTCATGGTTACTATGGATGTTTCCACCTTATACGCCAATATTCTACACTGGGCGGATCTACAGGCCCTTGAATATTGGCTTATTAGGGTTTCCATATATATCCCTGGATTCAACACCTTTTTATTATGTCTTACGGAGCAAGTTTTGACTAAAAATGTTCTGTATTTTGACAATCAATGTTACTTACAACTTAAAGGGACTGCTATGGGGGCTTCTTTTGCTCCCATTTATGCAGACCTTTTCATGAGTTATATTGAGGACCAGCTTATATATGACAGTAGTCACGATATATTTTTGGAATTGATGGACATATGGCGTCGATACCTAGACCACTGTTGGCTGGTGTGGTGCTCAGATGTGGAATATTTAAAGGAATTTTTACAATATTTGAATGAGAATAAATGGGGGATTCACTTTACCATGAATTATCATCCTATGACCTTTTTGGATGTACAAATTACTGTGTTGGAAGATGGTTCTCTATCCACTTCGATTTTTCGCAAGCATCCTCAGTTTAACACCATGCTACATGCTAGCATCTGCCACCCACAACATATTTTTGAGAACATTCCTAAGTCCTAGTTTATGAGACTTAAAATAATTTGTTCTTCTTCACGAGAATTTGAACATCAAGCACAGGATATGGTGTATAGATTTACCAATAGGGGTTATATTGGCTGGAAAGTCAGGAGGGCCCTCAATTCTTTGGAACAAGTCCTGAGATCTGAGTTATTACAGTACAAAGATAGGAATTCTAGAAGGTATCAATCAGTTAGATTTAATGAATTATGGGACTAATTCAGTATTTTTGCAGAGGTTTATACACTCCCATTGGGATGTGTTGATTATGGAAGATAAGCTGCAAGGGGTAATTGATGACAAATGCTGATTTGCCTATAGGAAGGAAAGGACATTGGGGGGTTGGTTTAATCATTTCAAAAAAGTAGGTGGGGTGCCCATAGACAAACCACAAGGGAGACTACATGGATTTCCAGCACAGGGGTATTTTCCCTGTGGCCATTGTAGTTTCTGCAAGTATGTACCCAAGAGGAAAAGTGTCACCTCGTCTAACTGTTCACAAGGTTATGATATTTTGGTTTATGGGACTTGTACTACTGACTGAGTGGTTTATTTATTCAATGCTCTTGTCCTACATTTTACACAGGACAAACATCACGTCCTTTTAAACTCAGGATTTCAGAACATTTGAGTGATGTCAGATGTGCCAGAATGACTAATGCGTTATACATAGTATGAAACATAAGACAGCTAGATTTACTTTTACTTCTATTGAGAGAATATGGGCTAACAATATCTCAAAAGTTGGTTTACATTTATTGCTTGACTACAAGGAACATAAATGGATTGTTAAATTGGGTGCGCTTTTTCAACCTGGAATTAATGAGCAGCTTTAGGTACTAATTATGCTGTTAATTGAGGTTGACAAGTGTATAAGAAGAGTGGAAGGAAATTAGTTTGTGTCATTTGTTGTACTGAGGAGGGCTGTTTGCCAAAACCGGTATGCTTATTTTTTTGATTTTTACCCTTTGGGTACATCATTGTATGGGCTCACTAATAAAATTGTGCCCATGAGCTGTTCTTTGTGTGCTAGTCTCTTTTTGTTGGGATGATTCATTGATTGGACCGTGCACCGTGCCGTACTTTCCTTGGTCTTTGGTTGGCATCTTAGCATGAAATGTAGGTGGACCTTGTCCTGTAGGATGCTGACATTTGTGCAGTAACTGACACCTGCTTTGTAGCTGTGGTGAGCACACCACCCTTGCTGGGTTACTCATCCCATCATATGTTTAGATTCTAAATGGAGGGCTGCAAAGCCACAGGAGGTGGAGTGTTGAACATAACATACACATATACACCTCTAGGCTGGCCAGACAGCATGACATGCAGAAGATATCCCGAGTGCAGTTAACAGTTGACAAAACACCTACTCAAATCATAGCTAGCTACAGGCCTCCAACCAGCCATGAATATGGACACCCACCACACCTATTGGGACTTGCTGGAATCTGTCAGGATTCAATCATCTACCCTGCTCCTGGGTGACTTCAACTACCCAACCATTGCATGCATGACCTGTACCACCTGAACATGAACGCACATAGATTCCTTGGCTTTGTCAATGGCAATGCAGTGGATCAGCTGGTCAACATTCCTGCGACAGGTGGTAATAACCTGTACCTGGTCCTAACCAACATGAGTAGCCACTGAAGCACTCCTAAAGTGTCATCCTTCTTGGTAAGATCTGACCACATAGCCATCACTGTTCAGCTCACTATATCCCCTGCCCCCCCCTTGTCAGAGTCAAACAAAACTGACTTTACACAAATGATGATAAATCTCCTCAGACCAGACAGAAGTAGCCTTACAGCCAACATCCCATCATTTGGGACTAGCAGAAGTGACCAGGCCCACACCACAATACTATGTGGGCGCCTACATACCTATATGGACTCAGCAATACCTGACACAAGGTAGGCTGTATGTCTGTGGTGGACAGCAGCAATATACAAATACCAAAACAGGGGGAAATAATTGCTGGACATGGCCAAAAAGACACAGGTGCCTTATTGGAAGCAATGTCACCTTGGTCTGCACAAGCAAATAAGGTCACAGTTGAATTACCCCAAGGCTATCTTTAAGTGCAAATTGGACACATCCACCAAGGCCAATCAGTAGGCCTTCAATACATGTGTCTGTAATCCTAGAGGCAACACACAAATCTGCTCTGTAGTGGTGGTCAGTAACACCATATACACATACAGCATAGATATAAGCAACCGGCTGCAGACAGATGAAGTGTAAACATCAACCCCCTGTCCCCCCATTGGTACACATGTGCATGCACAACACCTGCCCCCCTCCCCTCATCATCAGGAAGCAGGTCTGTAATGCTCTCTCAAAGGAAACAAACAGAAGTCTCCATAGGCCTGATACTATCCCTGGCTGCATCCTACATGAACACAGGCATGGGCTCTCAGATCCATTCTGCACTGTAGTCAACCACAGTCTGAGCACCGGTGTCATCCCATCTGCACAGAAGACAGCCACTGCCATCCCTATGCACAAAGGCAGAGCAATCCACCGATCCAGCCAATCATATGCACATCAGCCTAACTAGCCTGCTCTGCAAGGGCATGGAAGGCAATATCAAGGACATTATGAACAGGGACATTGGCAACATTAAAATGCTTGATCCCACACAGCATGGCATTGTCAAAGGGAGATCAGACCTGTTAAACCTGGTTATCCTCTCTGAAGTGGTCAACAAACACAAGGACAAGGGGAATATGGTGAACACTGCTGACCTTCACCTAGCCCAATTCTCTCACAATAACCCCCAGGCAGCCAGGATACATATGCCTACACAGCTAGGCACCAACCTGTGTGTTACCAGATGGGTAGCTAACTGGCCCAATGATAGTACCCACTCAGTCAAATTAGTGGAGCTCACCCTTAGTAGTAGAGTCTTACAAAGTGAAGTACCCCAAGGATAGGTCTGGGGGCCTCTACTGTTTCAGATATATGTATCTGAGGTACATGACAAAAGCAGTAGTCTGTGGCTGACCAGGTGTATGGATGCTTGCAAGATGGCCACTGTCTTACATTCCCCTTCTGATGTGAGCATCCCCCAAGAGGACCTCACCCAATTAATGACTGGTGCAAGAAGCATTTCCACAAACTGAATGCCAGGAGAGGCATCATTCTTCCTGCTGTGGCAGATGTCATCCACACTAATTCTGACAGTAATAATGTACTGAACATGCAATTAGGTGTGAGGCGACTTGTGCAGCAAATTTGGTAGCAATCTGACAGTTCTCCACAGTGTGGACACCATTGTATGGAAGGCTGTCTACATGGCCCATCTCACAAATATGGGTATGTCATCCAGGAAGCAGGAGGCCACAACATCCCTGTACTCCACCCTTATCAGATGCATTACCAAGTACAATTGTCCATTTGGCATGTACTTTGCCAGGCAAATGCTGCAGTTGCAGAGACCACAGAAGTTCCTGACCAGGCAAGTCCAGGGTCTGCAGCACCTATCCTATACAGGTAGGCTGAATGCCCTGTCACTGTACTCAGTCTCATGCAGACTGATCATAGTTGACCTGTGTCTGGCATACAAAGCCATGTACAAACCAGCCTTGATGGCATTTCTGCATATCTGTAAGACAGATTTCACTCACGCATCATGCATGCAAGGCCCTTACCTGGTCTGTGACATGTATAGTACTTGGTGGGATAGTGTAGTGTCCCACACAATACACTGTCTGTAAAATACACTCCCTGCCCATGTCTAGCAGTGTAAGTGTATAGCCCTCTTGAAGAAGAAGATGGATGACTGCATGGGAAATGGTTGAGACACCCCTGGCATCCCACGTGTGTCCCAGCTGGACAGGGGAAACAAGTGCTGGCTTGGAAGAGGCATGGGCGAAAGTCTGGGCCAGGCTTATGAGGGCATCAGGGCCAACAGCCTAGTATCATCTTATGAGGCTATGCACCTAGTACTTTACATGTTTTCTTTATGTATTGCAGACTGTCCTGCAATGTTGTCTGAAATGAATCCCTGTAAGTCTGAACTGTGCAGGTACTGCAATGATAGCGTATAGTCTTGTCCCTCATCAGTTATCATCACATATCGTTACACCTTGTCATTGTGTGTGGTCTGTATAGCAGTAAGTCAGCTCTTACAGTACATGCATATGCACTTGGTAACACTGTATAGTTCATTTCAATGGCCTTGGTCTTGGCCACAATTACCATTCTGCTACTAGGCCCATCACACAGTAGGTATTGTCACCCTTTATTTTAGGCCTGATAGTAGCAGTGAAAGAGATGGATTGCAGCAAGCAGAACTACCATAAGGTCTTCCATGAAGGGCCCATAGGTGTCACAGCTGTGCCAGACTGTACCAGGAGTATGTGCGCGCGCGCGTGTGTGTGTGTGTGTGTGTGTGTTTGTGTGTGTGTGTGTGTGTGTGTGTTTGTGTGTGTATCAGCAAACATAATACCGCAGGGTATTAATGTACATATGTTGTGTTCCCCTCACAGGTGAACACAGGGGTTGGTGTCTCTCCCTCTCACAGCCTGATGTCAGTGTCTTAGTGGACTCCCATGATGATGGTGGTCATAGTGAGGTGCAGGTGGGGTCATTGGTGCCTGGAGCTATGCCATTGTTTGGTATCCCACTTTCACCCAAAATGTCACAGCACACAGTCAGTATGCCCACACATGCCCAGTCCCCAGCAGTCATGGATAACGGACATGTTAAGGGTGGTGACATAGAACAGGTTAGTGTGTTGAGTATGGCGAGTGTGAGTGTAGACACCAGCCATAGGCAGAGAGCAGGCAAGGTCGCATACAGGCAGATGGGCAAGGGTGCTCAACAGAGGACTGCTGTCCATCAAGTCCCTATCGCAAGTGCCCACAGCAGGTGTCACCAGATGCATGTTATGGTCCATCATGGAGGCACAGGTGTGTACTGACTGCAACACCAGACAGATGCTCAAGGTCATGAATGTAATGCTCCCTGCCATGCATCACGACTTCCATGGCAGTTGTGATGCCATACATCATCCTGCCAATGTTGGGGATAGACAGTGGGGTGAGACATTGTCACTGCCTGACTGTGCAATGTCTGTGCTTGAACATGTGGTGGGAGTAGGGCATCAGCCAGGTGGACGTAGGTAAGTGACATGATCAGCTGTGAGCCCACATGGCCGTGCACATTCACAGTCCCGTAGTGTTCATAGGTTCATAGGTAAGTACTAGGCTATCTGCCCAAGGGCATTTATAAGCCTAGCCAGAGTGTGCTGGCTTTTGTCACCCCCTTAGATTAGTTCCCTGTGCCTCTGACCAGCAGAGCAATTAGTTCCCTGCACCTCTGTCCAGCAGAGCCACTGCAGTGATCTCCGGGGTAAATTTTCTGTTTCCCATCCACCCGTCAAGGTTTCTCTTGAAGAGTGCTTGTGAGGGGCTCTGCCTGATATACATTGGAATCTTGTTCCAAAGTGTGGGGAGTATCTAGGTCAGGAATCTATCCCTCCAGCACTTCCTATTTATCATTGTGGTAAGGTTTATATCCCTAGAGCGTGTGGCTCTCAGGTTTAGTACCAACAGCACTACTGAAGGCAGGGTGCTGTGCACACCACACTGGAACAGGCCATAGGCACATTGTCCTGGCCAGTCCCATGAGGGATGCGGGTCCAGCAGACAGCAGTCACCATCAGGGAGTAGTACTGCATCTGTCCTTGGGCCTGGCAGTGCCAGTGATGCTCCTGGCAGAACCAGTTACTGCATCCCTGCTGGGAGACTGTGAACAGTACATCCTGTCATCTATGGTCCATAACTATCCAACATAGCCCTGTGTCGGGCATCCACATTGCTTGCTGGTGTGCAAACACTCACATCCCTATCCCAGGCCAGTCACCACCAGACACACACAGCTCCTCTGTAAGGACCAGTTGAACATCACCCTTCCAGACACACACACACAAATAGACACACACACACACACATGATGTCAGCCATATGGCCCACACCCTGTGCATGTATGGTACATGTGACACAACCCTATTATCCATACCATTGATGCACATACATTCTCAAATGGGTCTGATGCACAGGGTGACTATGGTACAGTGTGGCAATGTCATGCTATGTAAGGTAGTGTCTGCTGGCAGTAGTTATGGGTACACATTGAAGTGTATGTACTTTGTTAGCCATAATGCACTATTGCTGTTAGTACTGCTGACTGACTGTAGTGTCACATACTGTATTCTGGTTGTGTTCCAGGTGTCTGTGTGTCTGCAGCTGTGGGACTGCAGACTCTAGCAATGATGAATAAGGAGGAATGGAAACACAGTGACCTTTTCATAGCCAAGGTACAGTTGTACATGTACATGTTTACCAGGTGTGTTTACATGCAACAGTGTGTTAGGGGCAATTGTGGCAGACAGTGTGACCTTGCATACATACCCTTGACACAGCCACCTAACCTGCATACATGTCACCAGGGTGTTCTGTAGGAATGCAGGCTCACACATACAGAGGAGGTTACTTGAGTACTGGCACTAGGTCCCTCACAAGTTTAGCCATTACTTTAACTGCAACAGATTCAGCTATCAGCAGCCGTTGGCCCTGCCATTTCTGTCACATCCACTTGACCATCATGCTGTTGATGAGGGTTTGCCTGGTACTGTGTATGACAGGTCTGGGGTATGTATTCCTGACACAGGCAGCCTGTGTTAGTCTAACCTGACAATCACCAACATGTCAGTCTGCTATCTCATATGCATGTCTGGCCTCTCGTGCTTGTAGTGCACACAGAGTCATAGTCCTGTACATGGGGCAGCTGACGAAGGGCTGAGCACAGCCCCTACCTGCACAGTTTTACAAACAATAGTGCTAGATACATAACACAAATAGCACAGTGGTACTGTAGTGTGGCTGTGTCTGCCTGTACTATTGAAGTGGGTGACAATTGCAGGGACTGTTAGGATTGGCAGTGGTGGGTCCAGAGGCCCTAAACATGTTAGAGCCATTTCACACACACACACACACACACACACACACACACACACACACACACACACACACACACACACACACACACACACACACACACACACACACACACACACACACACACACACACACACACACACGCACACACACATACACAAATATACACACATGCACACAGATGCACACACACGCACACACACACACACACACACATATAAATATATATATATATATATATATATATATATATATATATATAGAGGTGACACTCATCAGAGTGGATGACCTATCCATCTATTAATGTACCGTACACTGTGATACGACCATTGCACCACAATGGCTTGGTGTTAGAAACTGTGTAACTGTGCTTGTACGGTGGATGACATCTGTATGGGCCGACATTAGGTTAGCAATGGGGGTGTTCACAGGGTGGAAGAGGCACACAAAATGGTATAGGCATCACATACACACACTGCAGACAGCCACAGGGGCTGTGCATAAGGAAACACATATGCAGCTGCCAATAGACATATTAATAACCCTACATATCCAGTTGTATGTACTATAGTGTTGTGTACACATGCCATGCTCCACATACATTATATACCTGGGACATAACACACAACCTCTTACAACCGGTACTCTTGCAAATGCATTCATGGATGGTGGGATAACCCACCAGACATAGCGATTGTTCTCTATTACTGCTCCTACATACCTATTCAAGTGATAGTGTGACAGACTTTATATTAGCATGATGTGTCAGTCAGGTACAATGTCTGATGCTGGCATGTGTGTCAGTACAGTAACTGTAACATATCTGGTAATGATATCATGAAATGCTCATTGTCAGGGGACAGAGACCACATATAGGTTGCAAACATGTTGATATCCCATGTACATCTGTACAGATGACTGTTATGGGCTGTATAGTGTTACATGGTGTATGTGAGGCAGATGCCATTGAAAGGGTCTTTAAAGTAATGTCATGGGTAGGGGGTTAACAGGCCTTAAAATGGTATAACCTGCACACACAACAGCCACATGGAATAAGCTTCACACACTACTATAGTCATTGGTATTGACAGCAGAACCCCTAACTATTTCCACTATAGTATTACTCAGTTATTGGTCATGCCACAGAGCTTAGAGGGGTGACAAGTGTATACAGGTACATCTATGGTGAATGACATCAGCAGACCTTGTAAAGTAGGGTAATGGGATGTGTACTGGGTGGTACATGCCTCAAAATGATATAATCCATATCCCCAGAGAATACAGTTCAGGGGGTTCAGGTTCAGGTTCATATAGGTTCATCTGCCCAATCTAGCCAAGCCTAGCCCAGCCTAGTAGCCCAGCTTTATGTTTAGTTTTTTATAAAAACTAAAAACTATATTTGCCTATCATTTTGCTTGCTGCAGTGCTGTAGAGGCTGAAGTGTAATCCTGTGCATATATCTCATCCATTGGTCATCCATCTCTTGAACAAGAGAAGAGAGAGACCTCTGCCTCTGCCCTCCTGGGATTTGTTTTCCACAGCATTGGCAGGGTCTCTCTGGGTCTCTGATCTCCCCCTCTGTCCTCCATTTATAACCTGTATAGGGTTTCAAAGTCTAAGTCTCCCTGTGGTTTCTTGGGATCTAGATTTTTTGAGGTGAAGCATAACTAATCCAAGTACTTAGCATGGGAATAGAACCCACAGCCTTCTGATTTTCCATAGTAAAGGTTGAGCTTGCTACCTGTTATGCCACTGGCACTGATTCTCACTCAAACACACAGTAATGTGAGTCTCACACAGTATCACAATTGTCAGTATTGAGATTAGAACCCCTGCCTAACTAGTTATATATACTACAGTGTTACACAGTTATCACATGTGCCATGGAGCTTATAAGATTTCATAGTGCCACAAGGTATGTCTAAGGTGATTACATCAAGAGCCCTTGTAAAGTATGGTAATGGGAAATGTACTGTGTGGGAAGAGCATCAAAATACATTACCCTACAAACATACACACTTACAAACACCTTCACACACACACATTTGCCACAACTGAGTGTAGACTCCCTGCCTATCTAGTTATCTGCACTATACTGTTACTTAGTTAGCACACGCACCACAGAGCTTATAGAGCCAAGTGCTGTACAAAGGTATTTCTAAGAGCAATGACATTGGCAGGACTACTAAAGTAAGGCACTGGGAAGTGTTGTGGGTAGGAAAGTTCTCAAAATACTTCGTCCTACAAACATATACACTTACAAACTCTTGCACATACACTTATACACACACATTTGCCAGACCTGAGAGTAGAACTCCTGCCTGTCTAGTTATTTGTACTGTAGTGTTACACAGTTATCACATGCTCTACATAGCTTACAGGACTGATAAGTGCACAAAGGTACTTCTAAGGTGAATGACATCAGCAGGACTGCTAAAGTAGAGCACTGGGTGGGAAAGTCCTTAAAATACTTCATCCTACAAACATACACACTCTTGCACATTGCAGTTATACAAAAACATTTGCCGGACCTGGTAGTAGAACCCCTACTTATTTAGTTATTTGTACTATAGTGTTACACAATTATCACACATGCTACAGAGCTTATAGGGCTGACAAGTGCCCAAAGGTGCTTCTAAGGTGAATGACATCAGCAGGACTGCTAAAGTTGGGCACTGGGATGTTTACTGGGTGGTAAAGTCCTCAAAATACATCAGCCTACAAACATACACACACAAACACACATACACACACACACACACACACACACACACACACACACACACACACACACACACACACACACACACACACACACACACACACACATTTGCCAGAAGTGGGAATGGAACCCGTGCCTATCTAGTTATTTGTACTATGTTGTTACATAGTTATTGCACATGCCACGGAGCTTAAATGGGTGGGGGTGTGCAAAGGTGCGTCTAAGGGGAATGACATCAGCAGGACTGCTAAAGTAGGGCACTGGGAAGTGCTGTGGCTGGGAATGGCCTAAATCTGTTTTACCTACAAGCAAATAAACACACATTCACTCTCTCACACACACACACACACACACACACACACACACACACACACACACACACACACACACACACACACACACACACACATTTTGCAGGACTAAGATTAAAACCCCTACCTATCTAGTTATTTGTATTTTAGTGTTACACAGGTATTGCATATGCTACAGCCCTTACAGGGCTGATAGGTATGCAGTGGTACTTCTAAGGTGAATGACAGCAGCTGATCTTGTGAAGTAGGGCAAAGGGAAGTGTCCTGAGTGGAAACCTACCTAGACCTATACACACACACACGCACACACACGCACACACACACACACACACACACACACACACACACACACACACACACACACACACACACACAAACACAGGCAGGTGATGTGATATTATAACCTCCACCTCAATATTATTACTCAATGGAGCTCACCTTCATGCTGGCACGTGTGACTGGTTACAACCAGTATGCCACTGTCCACAGCAGGACATCACTCTATGCCATTTGGGGTATCTGTGTGTGTGACTCACTCTGTGTGTGTCCCCCTGCATATCTCTCTCTCTATCACTGTCTGTCTCTCACTTCCCCACATCTATGTGTGTGCATGCTTGACATATTATCTGTTGCTCATATAAATGTCTGTATCCACACAACAGATACAGATATGACATATATGGGCCACCTACAGTTAGCTGAGGGTATTCCTGTCTGATGGGTGAGTGTAGGGACAGTTAAGCTGTACATAGTTGTCTGTATGCAAAGACATATATATACAATACAGTCATATAGTCCGATGTGGGTTCGAACATGGCCTGTAATTCTGTAAGTGTAAGTGTAAGAGCATGCCCAGTGTGACCTTCTATAGTGAGAATGGGATGCAATTTCAGAGATAGGTGTACTTTGGTCTGGGTCTTTGTGTGCTACAGCCATACCTCTCAGAAGTAAACAGGACATTCATAGTGGTACTGGGTCTGTTTAGCAGGCATTTTCTGACATATTTATAGTCTGACACTGCAATGTATTGTGTCATTACCTAGTGACTGACATCCTAAGATCATCACAGTGCTTTACCAGTGGAATACAAGATGTATGATGCACAGACCAATATCATGAGCCTGGCTATATACATTCTTGCCCAACAAGGCCAGTTGGGAGGTGTAGCTACAGCCGGTTGACTGATGATGTTGAGTAAACAGTCTAGCAACTAGGTGGTAGACTGGCTGGGGATCTCCTGCTTGTGTGATATTCTTCTTATCTGCAAAATCATATCCTGGTGTGGCCATACCTCACAACTGCACATTTTCTGGAAGATTGTCTAGGTGTTTGTCTAGAAATTTCATCCAGTCTACATAAACTTGTGCTTTTATGGAAAGTTAATTGCATGTAATTGAAGACTGACATTACAGAATATGGTATGGCAGACATTACTGTTTCAGACTACATAACCTTCAGACAATTCCTCCTAATGCAAAACCCCTCATCCCACCAACTTTCTCAGTATGTAAGGTCAATATTTACAACACATGCCTGCCATTGTGCGTTTGTCCCACATTTATTTATGATCTTGTCCAGATGCCTTGCTATCAGAGGTTGAGAGGTATGGGTGTGGGCACAGAGTTCATTCTGATGTGCAGACATGTCCATTATATGTGTAGTATATTCCACATAGCACTGTGACTTCCAGGTATGTCAGTGGCAGAGCAGCACAGAGTAATGTGGTAAACCACTGACAGACAGTTGTGTACAGGTTGGTGGTTTGCTATGATGTAAGCTGGGTGTTGGTCCTGAAGCCCTTACAACCCATGCAGATGAGAGTGTAGCCCATGTTAAGACATGTCAGTGCACACACAGCCGTTGTCCAGCAGGGACACAGATGGGATCACAAGACTGTTTTCTGTGTTTCCCATGCACTTATATAGGGAGCACATCCCTAGGGGTATTGAGGCACTTGGCTTGCTGTTGACAGGAAGTGAATTCCACAGATGGGGGAGTGTGTGGTACATGTATCTGTCACACCAACAAGCCATACTGATATCACAGCCCAGGATGATGCTGCATCTGCAGGTTGATGGAGTGGGTCTTGAGTTCCAGATATGCTACAGTCCCATCAAGGCAGGGCATACCTCTCCACCTCTTTGTGCAAGAAATCTGGACAAAGCCCAACAAAATAGGAAGACAAAGACCCAAGAATAGGGACAGATTTTAAACACTGCTCTTATAAACTTAGAAAGTTCTTAGAGTAAAAAATATATGAAGAGGATCACCAAAGGAACACTGCAGCACTAAATCCAGAAAATTTATTGAAAACAGTTAAGCACTTTCGTCAAAATCACAAGACTTCATCAGAACAAGAACATACAAAAATGCCATATTTAAATACCCTTACAGCCATTGGTTGACAAAGCAAACATCATTTCCTGTAAAATAATTAAGCAGTTTAAAAAGACAGTAACACATAATCACAGTAACTACAACCTAACAATTGCCACCTACCAACCACATAGACATTAATGTATTATGTATTGAAGTATGATTTAAAACACAGATCTTGAATAACATCACATAAAAAAGCTGATTTTAGTTTAATACATAAATAATGGATAACTTGTCATTGAGCCCAGGTGGTTGATATGCATTTAATTTGATCTGCCACTTGAGCTCTAAATATTCAAGGAAGTCATCGTCGGGCCCCCCTCGTGGACCCAGATCTACTTGTTCAAGTACAAAGAATTTAAAATGATGTGTCGGGTGTACCTTTATATGCTTAAATAAAGCATTGGTTTCTTTATTTTTAGTATATCATAGTTGTGTTGATATATTCTTTGTCTTAGGGTTCTGATTGTCTTCCCCATACAGCACCTCTCACATACCATACAGGTTGCAATATATACCACTCCCTTGGTGCAACAGTAACACTTCCTATTAGTAGTAATTTTACCATAGTTCCTGACTCTAATGGAATCAGTGTCCAATATGTATGGGGCATTGTCCACACGTCCCACATTTAAAAGTTCCACCTAGGCCTGCCTTTAACTTTTCCCTCTCCACCAGATCTTTCAAGGAGGTGCCCTTTTTGTAAAGCACAAGAGGTTTCCCCCAACCCTTTTGTTGATCTTCTCATCCAAACAAAAAATGGTCCAAAAATCATAAATGATGCTTCTAATGTTAAAAAAAAATCCCTAATGAAGGGCAGGACACATGCCCTAGTAAAACTGCCAGTTTTGACCAAACCAGAGGTTCTATTCAAACCTTCAGGCTTCTCCAAGAGTGTAGAATAAATTTCCCCAGCTATTTTTGATTTGACTTCTTCAGCTATGTCATTGACAAAGTTAAAGGGGTAACCTCTTTTCTGCAACATTCCCATTAAGACATCACATTCTTTAGCCAAATCATCCTGGTCAGACACCATTCTGGCCAATCTCATGTACTGACCCTTGACAAGGGATTTTTTCTGATGCAGAGGGTGGCAACTCTTGAAATGCAACAAAGAGTTAGAATAGGTAGGTTTTCTATAAAGGTGCAAAGTAAACCTAACCTTAAAGTGATCTTTCTTAATAGTAACATCCAGATAATTCAAGGTGTCAAGGCCCTTGGTCATTGTAAATTTCAAAAAGTCGGTAGTGTTGTTGATGTAAACGAAGAACCTATTCATGTCATCTTCACTCCCATGCCAAAATAAGACCATATCATCCAGGTACTGTCCATATAGTATCCACATGTCCTTGAATTCAGAGTTCACTACGTAGAGGTCTTCCCACTGTGCTAATACAATGTTAGCAAATGACGGTGCGCAACATGTGCCCATTGCCACCCCCTGCACCTGCTTGAATAAATGCCCCTCAAAAGTGATATAATTGTTGTCCAGAACCATTTCCATACAGGACCTGATAGTAAGGATAGCGTCATGGTTCAATGTACTGTTTAAGCATAAATAGCCATAGAACCATTCTAGTCCAACATCATGAGGTATTACTGAGAAGAGGTCACAAATGTCAGTGGTGACCAAGATCAAGTCCTCGTGGTACATACTGTTCTTAACTTTAGACAGAAAGTCCCAGGAGTCCTTGATCACCAGGTCTCTGTTATTGAGGGTGTGCTTAACAGTGTTGTCAATATATTTAGCCAAACTGAAGGTTTTAGAAGCTTTTGCATCAACAGATGGTCATAAGGGGGGGGGGGGGTCAGAGATACTCTTATGTATTTTAGGGATTCCAAAAATGATAGGAATCCTAGGATACGTAGTTTCCAAAAATCTAGAAGTTTCTACAGTAATTTGCTCATGGAGTAAAAGTTGTTCAATGTCTAAATCTATATGCCTGTAGGATATATTCAACTCATTTTTGGAAACCTCTGTGTATGTGTCACTGTTCAATAAGTCAATCATTTTACTGTTGTAATCACACACATCCATGATAACAATTCCTCCTCCCTTATCCGGTTTCATGATCCTGATTTCATCATTCTCCAAAATATCACGGAGCAATGTAATTTCTTGCCTAGTTATATTATTGGCCCCATTGTTATCAAGAAGGTTTTTGTTATTATTTTTGGCAACCACTTTTCTGAATTCATTTTCACAAAGGGTCTCATACATTTGTACTGTCGGGTGCATAGGGGGAATGAAAGCGCTTAACTTTTTTCAATAAATTTTCTGGATTTAGTGCTGCAGTGTTCCTTTGGTGATCCTCTTCATATATTTTTTACTTGGTTTTAGTGTTTGTTATTTCTAAGAAAGTTCTTAGAGTAATATAGTTTGGTTTAATATACATTTTCTGAAGGATATGAAGTCTGAAACTCAGATGTATGCCATTATTTATTGACTTCATTCCACAGATCTTCCCTGTGATTTGCCAGAAAAAGACAAATTTTATAAGGAACAGACTAAAAATATGAGCCAGACATCTGGACATTCTGCGAAAATCTGGACAGTTGAGAGATATGAGACATGGTCTGGATTGCTTTGTATGCCAGGCAGGGGTCACGTCAGTATAGTCTGTATGGCACGGGGTAGAGGGACAGTGCTGTTAGTCTATCTGTGTAGGGTAGGTGTTTGGGGATTGGGGTAAGGCCTCAGTGTTTGCAAGACCCTTGTGTGTGGAGTCTACATGGTTTGTGGTGTGTAGGTTTGTGGGGTTCTCATGTGATTTTGCCTCTGAGGTGTCCATTGTTTGGGTTTTGTTTGGTTGCAGACCTCCATTTGCATGGGTGTACGTTATGTATTTGCAGGTGATGTTTACTGACCCCTTGCACTTCATGGCACTTATGTTACTGCACATTCTATTCCAGTGTGCACATTCTCCATTTGTCTGGCCAGTAGTTCCCCTTCCCCTTATGTGCCTCTCTTTGTCCTTCTGTAGTCCAGTCACAGGCTTTGGCCACAGTGGCTGCTATGTATTTGTAATTCTGATGTGGATGGGGTACATGCCATTACATCACACACAGGGTTGTGGGATTCACACCTCTGGGTGTACCTATTTAGCAGGTTGTCCATCATTGCACCACTCCATTTGCTGTGGTTCTTATATGGTTTGTGTTGCTATATGTTATTATGAGGCTACATGTGGGCCTAGCTGTCATACCATCGCAGATTGACATCTGCACAGGCCAAAATATGACAGTCAGACAAAGGCCCACACATGGGGATGGGGTGTTAATCATGTTCTGCCAAACATAGCCAGTTGGGAGACCGGTTTGGTAATTTCTTGTTTGCTCTTATGGGTTTGATGTCTGTTTCCTCACTGTCTGCCATTGCTGTTTTGACATGACCCTTTCTTGTTTGGCAAATAGTTGGCAGGGAAATGAAATGTTAGGACAAGCAGAACAGATATACAAGGCATACTTGTGCTCCTTCTGTAACAACCTGTGTCATTCCAGGGGTATGACTGTTGGCCACTGACATGTTTTCAGTACTGACACAGAGGTGGCAGCCTTTTATACACTGGCTGTACACTGACCTTCCCGTACCTCAACTTCTGAGAGCCAGACAATCTGGACAAAGCCATAAGTGATTGGGGGACGGAGGCCTTAATGTAGGGACCATTTTTAAGTATTGGCCTTACAAACCTAGAAAGGTGGTTCAATAACAGGTTTTGCATTACCATGCATGTTTCTATGGGTATGCAGTCTGACAGTACAATCTGTCATTATTTTCTGACCTTAGTCTTGCGTGATTTGCTAATGAATTGCCAGGAAACCACTATTTCATGTTACACAGGTCATAATTATGATGCAAACTTCTGGGCATTGTGTAATAGGTCTGTACAGTTGAGAGGTATGGTAGGCACTGTGTAGGTTACTCCAAACTGTGTAGTGTCCGTATGTGTGGACCCCTGTCCATGACCTGTACAGCTTTCCTGCATTAACAGATATTGACATCTGGACAGTCTGTACATCTCCTACCATAAGTGTGTGGCTGACATGCATAATAGATGGTACTGCAGTTCTCTGAACATGGCCCTGTCAAAGATAGTACTGTTCCTAGGCCACTACAACACAACACAACAGCTAGGAGTAGGTGCTGGCCAAATCCTGACAGTATTAACCACACATATACATAGCTCATTGACCCCTGCATATTGTGGACATGCAACAAGTTATCATGTGTATTAGGACAGCCCTGGCAATGTCTGCTCTGCTGCTATTTCCCTGCAAACATACCTGTTACTGCATTTCTATGGGAATATGGGGGGGCACACCTGTCAGCTGTATACATTTGCACAGACTGTACTGCTATTTGCTTTACATTTTGGTTCCATTTAGCATACCAATGTGCCCTGTCTTGGGGAGTAGAGGTAAATCACTAAAGACCACAGGTTGGATTGTAATGGTGTACATTAGAGTTTCAGACTTCTTACCCTACAGAGCCTTACTGCAACTGCAAGACCTGCTGTGCTATCACTATGTAAGTCTGTAGGGGGGTGTTTCATCATTGTCACCATTTGTGGGCTTTTGCCAGACATTTCTTTATGGTTTTCTACAGCTAACTTCCTGGGTGAGGCTGAGGGGTGAGTATGGAACCTCCACACTGACATCCATGCCTGTGACCTATGACCCCCAAGTTAGTTGTCCCCCACATATACTGCAGTGGGATTTTTCTCCTTTGGTACTACTGCACAATGTTGGGAGGCCAGTGCTGGGCAAACACTTCTTGGTGTCCCACATAGCTGTCAGTTGTCTGCTGCTATCCCAGTAGGCCACCCCATTCCCTTGCATGCAAGCAGCAATATCATAGATATGCTACCAGAACATATAAATACATTCATTTATTGTTAAGAAGACTTACCTTGCGGCTGAGGCAGTTGTGTGGATGGTGCTTGAGGTCTGCCTATGCTGGATGCATGCAGTACACTGCTTATACATGGTAAGTTACAGGTAGTGTTATGTGTGTGTCATCCATTTTACTGTGTGTGCAAGTCGGAGAGAGGTGTCAGTCCCTGGGTGCCTATAGTGTCAGTGTGTGTGCTATGCGTTGCCTCTTTGTTAAGGCCAGATGATATTGGGCATACCTCTGTCTGCCTACAGGAGCTGGCTCAGGGGATTCCTCTTCCCCATCCCTCTGTGCCTGTGGGGACCTTGGCAATGGTGTAGAGCTGTGTGGCCCTTCCCCGTGCTGTTCTTGCTGCAGTTGTTTCTGCAGGATCATATTGTGTAGCATGGCACATACTATGAACATGTGTGCACATGTGGCTGGAGAGCACTGCAAGGCTCCACCAGATATGTCAAGGCAGCAGAACCGTGACTTGAGCATCCCAAATGCACACTCTATAATTATCTTGGTTTGTGCATGTGCCTCATTATGGCATTCTTGAGTGAGTATTTGTGCATTTCTGATGGGTGTCATCATTCCTGACTCAAGTGCATAGCCAGCAACCCCCACTAGATGGCCATATGGGATGCCCCCCCTGGCAAATTCCTGATAAGCTGTGAAGAATGCCAGATGTGGGAGTTGTGATAGCTCCCATGGCTGCCAGCACACACATTCATGATAATGCCCTGGGCATTGCACATGACCTGGCAGTTGATTGAGGGGAAGCCCTTGCAGTTTATGTAGACCCTACCCTGCTCACTGGGTAGTGCTTTGATGTGGATGTGCGTGCAGTCTATGGCACCCACTACCTCCAGGTAGTCTGCTACATGGTGGAAGAGACACATATTGCTGGTCACCTCCTCACGGGTGCAGGGCAAGTAAATGTGCTCACCGGCATATGGTAGCATGGCATCCAGGAACTGGTGGAGTACCCTGGATGCAGATGCCTGTGGGACTCCCATAATGTCCCCAGTAGGTTTTTGGAAAGTACCTGTAGCTAGCATTCGTAAGGCTACACATGCCTTGGTATCCACTGGGATGAGTTCCCCTCTGTTGGTTCTGGGTCTGAGGTGAGGCTGACACAGCTCGATGAGTTGCTGAAGTATGTCCCTGTCCTCCCTGTAGTACTCTACTATCTCCAGATCATGTAGCCCCTGGTAGGTTACCCTGGGTCTGAACAATCTTATCCTCCTCCTCAGTCTGGGGTGGTTGCCAGCCTTATCCCCTCACTGCCCTCAGTCTCTAGCACATACTGATGTATCAAAGTGACAGCAGCCTCTAACATTTTGTCAGTTAAAATTCCCCCGAGAGTGTACACCAATTGTGCAGAGTTTGTGGGAAAAACCAGACTGAAAGGTGTTTGCACAGTTTATACTGTTGTGCTGCAGATGCTGCCTGTATGATTAGCTGGCTATAATACATTCCACCTGCTTGCTATTATATTTGTACTTGATTTCTTTTAGCCTACTATTTCCCTTCCCCCTTCCCATTTCACCCCTTTTAAGCCCTGAGGCACACCTCATAAACCTGCTTCCCAAATATAAACAGTCCTGCTATTTCCGGGGGGGGGATTGTTGTTTTAGAACCAGTGCTCACCGTGCAAACCTGTTTAAATACTTTGCAGTAGGAATGGCCCACCCCTGGACATGAACATGCTCTTCATTTCATGGAATAAGTCAATACATCCCCAGACACACCCCTTTGCTTAGCTGTGCTTAGCTAAGCTCAAATGGGAGCCATGGATCTCCAGTGTGTTTACACTAAGCATGACACACCCTCTTTTCATGTCAGCTGCTTCTCCTGCTTACACTGCAGAATTATAGCTCCTACATGGTTAGGTGCATTTGGACATGGTCTCCTACTTTGTGATTCATTAATATTTGCTCATTTGCATACCCCACTGACTTAGACCCTTGTTACACCACTACACTGCAGCCTTTCTCCTTAGCAACCACTGTTCCCTGTAATTGTTTTGATTCTGCATGCCATAGACTATAATGGCAAAATGCAGGTTTCACCTAAAATTGACTTTCCACAGTTTTATTTTTATTTTCTGCATGATCCCGTTACGCACTGCTGCCCTATGCTTAAATGACCGATGTCGGCCAAAAAAATAAATGTTGATTTTTATTTTTTTGCAATTCTTTTCCATGCCAGTGGCCATATGTTTGGCCATTGGCATGCCTAATGATTATAATACATGCTTTGCATTGAGCTGTCATGCCTCCATTTTGATTTTTGCAGAAATGTATTTGCTAGTAGCTGAATAAATTTCTGCAGCGGATACTATTCTGGCACAGATGCCTGCCTGCTTCCTGAATCACTAATTTACCTCATTTGCATGTTTTACACCAGCAAATGAGGTAATTAGCATTATTCAATGGTGTCCATGTTGGAATAGAGCTGGAAAGCTCGGGCCATGCCACTATTCAAACATAGGATTTTACATTCATGAATCCCGGGGTGAGTTTTCTTCTAAATGACTATAAACTCTGTCAGCATCAATTCCCATGTATAGTTTAGATGTCATCGGAAGGCAAGTTATTAGTCTATAATTTTTAGGATAGCTTGCAGGTTCACATAGGAGCATTGTTTTTCCTGTTGTTAACCAGGCTGGTGTCTGTTCAGGGTGTGCATATATATAGTTCTTACTCATGGCTAAATCTTCGTGCAAATATGTTAGTACTTTCAGCCAAAAATTAGGTACTGCATCTGGGCCTGGGGTTTTCCAATTAGAGGCTTTTCTTAACTTTGTTTCAATATCTCTGGTTGTTACTTCATCCCATTTCATATCCTGTACCTTTGAACCTCTTATCCTTTCTTTAACTTCTTCTATCCATTTAGCATCTTTGTTATGTTCCACAGGATCTTCATAGATACTTCTCCAAAATGTATCTATTTCTTCTTTTTTTGATGGTTTTTCAACTCTTTTTACCTTATTTCCCAATTCTCTATAAAAAAATTTTGGATAATCAATAAATTGCTTATTTTGTACTTTTCCTTTATATTTATTTTCATATCTTCTAAGTTTTTCCACCTGTGCTGAAATTTTTAGTTTGTTATTTGCAATAGTGCAGGATAAATCCTGGTCTGTTCTAATATTGCACATTTATCACCTCTATTTTTCTTAGTATTTTTGTTGATCTATTCCCTCTTCTATAACCTTCTAACAGTGACACTTATTGTCTTAACTGCTTTATAGTTTTCTCTATTCGATATTTCCATGATGGTATTTAATTCCTCTCCTTCCTTTCCCTCACTCCCAGTGTTCTTGTGGTAGAACTTTATAAGTTATTAATTTAGCTGCACAGTAATATATCCTGTTTACTTCTATCACATGGGTCTCTATGAACAGTCCTAATTACTGTGTTCATTTGTTTTATCAAACTTATGACTGTTGGGGTTTTATTAACCCTCTGCAGTCTATTTCTTTCATTGACCTTGATATATTTGTTTATGTCTAGTAAATCAAGTAGCTCTTCTCTTAGCTCATTTTCTTCCAAACTAAGGGCACATCCTTTGTTTTCCAATTCCTGCGGGCATTCTATAAAGATACTATAGCATCTTCCTCTGGCACAGTCTCTTCAACTTCATCCCGTGACATCCATTTCTTTATCATATGGGAACTCATTGGCCTGTCACTCCTCAACATTGATTGCATTAGAGTTTCCACAGTTTCCTGTTCCTTCCCTTGATGTCTAGCTTCAGGTGAATGTTTAAACTGGTTTCCTGTGGAAGGCTCCAATGTATCTTGGGTCTATATTACCAGAGCGAAACCCCTTTTGAGCGAATACCAAAACACCAACATGAATTGCGCGAACCGTGAGAATACCGAATGCACTAAACCATGAAATTTTAAATCAAAAACTGTCATAATTGGCCAACCTCACCACCCGCCTACATACTACCTACCCAAACAAAATAAATAAACCACATACATACACTAACCAAACCCCACTTCTAACCCTAAAGTAAAGCACCAAAACCCTACTTCTAACCCTACACTAAACCCCACATACACAACTATCTATGCACTCTCCTTAACCCCTCCCTAACCCTAAGGTCCGTAACTATCGCACACTTACCTTATGGAGCTATGCCACAGATGGGCCAACCATGGTAATTCGACATTTCCAAATTCGCGGTTTCGGACGTTCACTGTAATGCCGGTTCGGTTCGCGCAATACGTGTCGACATTTACGGATTCACTTAAACAGATTTTTGCTCTCGTAATAGGGAACCATTTATCTTCATATGGCACCTGACCAATTGCTTCCTGTTCCACTGATTTCCCCTTAATTTGGATATCCATTACTCTAGCCTGTTGTGGTGCTTTCTGAATTATATTTTCTACACTGAATCCTTCACTTTGCAGGTACTCCATGACCTCAGTTTCTATTTGTTTAACTTCTCCATTACTAATCTCCTTTTCAACTTTTCCTCTTTGTCTTCTTATTTTTTGTATTGTAAAGTTGTCCATGTCTGTATTCCTTTGCCTGTATTTCTCTGCAAATATCTTTGGTGCTGTTCTTTGTGTATTGGTTAGTTTTGCTTTCTCCTTTGCATAAATATTAGACCATATTAAATCTCTTTTTCTTTCCCATATCCATGTCTTCTTCAGATGTTTCCTGATCCACCTGTTTCTCCCTACTTTGGGGACTCCCTCCATCCTGCTGTGATGTAACCTGTGCTAAGCTTTCTACACCAAATCCTTCACTCTGCAGGCACTTCATAACTTCAACATCTATTTTTTTAACTTCTACTTTACTAATCTTCTTTTCTACGTTCTATCTTTTTGATGTTATTTTTTTTATTGTGAAATTTTCCATATCTGGATGCATTGCCTGTATTTCTCTTTGAATATATTTGGGGCTGCTTTCTTCACAATGATTAATTTGGCTTTCTCCTTTGCGTAGATATTGTACCATATCAAATCTCTCTTTCTTTCCCATGTCCATATTTCTTTTTTATACTTTTCAAATATCTCTTGGTTTTGTTGTTTATATTTTCACACTTCCTCAGATGCTTCTTTTTCCAAATGGGTCAAGGTTTCTTGATCTATATACTGTTTTCCACAACTCTGTTGTATCAATGAGCACAAGTTTTCATTTGAAGCTTCTGACAGTTTTTCTTGCAGAAGTATTTTTCTTTCTTCTAATTTCTCTCTTAATCATTTTGCACATCTTGTGTCTGGAAATTCTGGGCTTTTTGATAATAGTAACAATACATAATGTCTTTCTTATCCTCAGTAGTCCACTTTATCATCTTTATGGCTCTTCTTTGGCATATCAGTTTTTGTGTTTTTGTAGACTGCTACTTCCTTCTACAACAGGGAGGTCATCCTTCCCCTGGGTCTGGCCTGGCCCCATTGTAGGAATGTTTCTGTATTTTGAGGATTCTACACTGTCATCTTTTCCAGCCCTGGCACCCGAGCACCTACCAGGATTGGGCATTTTGTTATCCTGGGTCTTGTGCACCCAACTATCTTTTTTAGTTTTTGACCTACTTCTGTCCATGATATATGCTGTATAAATATAGTCTATATATCAGTGTCGTCTTGGTGAGATTTTGTGAAAACAGGGTCCACATCATGAAGGTACTCACCAAGACTTGAGGATGAATTCAATTTCAGCACTACTACTCTCCTTTGCTTGCTGACTTTTCATCTCTCCATCCAGACCCCTCATCTCTCCATCCAGACCCCGCATCTCTCCATCTGGACAACCATCTCTCCATCCAAACCCCTTATCTCTCCACCCGGTATGCTCAGTATATACTCACTGCTTCTGAGCCAGAGCCAGCATCCTTCCACCACTACTACTACATATAACCTGCTGTCCTCCTGCAGGGGCACACCAGATATGCCAGCCATAGGTGTCAGGCAATTAGATACAGGTGTGGAGTACACAGTGACCTAGCCAGAGTACATCAGGAATTGTCAGGGAGACCCAGACAATCTCTGAAACAATCCTGTATGACATTGGCAGACTGGGAGGGGCTCAATGACAATACATGATTTGATTTACCAGCTGTATCCATCAGTATGTATTGTCAGTGTGATGCCCCTGCACTGCCCCAGTAATCAAGGAGCCTCAATCCTCACCACTACCACCAGTAAGGGATATACACAATGGAAGGATGACAAGTAGGCACACAGTAAAGTACAATTACCCTTCAGAGCACATAGAGATCACAGTCAGTCTGGGGCTGGTTTCTCCCTCTCTCCAGATCCCCAATAAGACTCTCCACTGGCACAGCTACACAGTTAACATCTCGGCAGAGTGGTCAAGCCAAAACCTCCATCACCCTCTCTGTCCTCCAAAACCTCCACACCCTCTCTGTTCAACCAGGGTTTTGTGTCCCTGTCCAAATAGCTGACACACACACACTTTGGATTTGATTTATAAATCAAGCACACACACACACTCCTGGGAAAGGCTGGCACAGGTTTACTAGCTATGGCCCTTTCTGCCCAGTCTAAAAGGTAGTTATGACTGCCACAATCCAGCTCTTTATCAGCTGCTGTAAGGCCCTTACCAAATAGTGACAAATCCTACTGTGTGATATGTCTATTATACAAATGGTTAGTGTGACCAATACCAGTGCTATTGGAGTGGGCTATACAGTGTCACCAAATACATATGCAAGTACTCTAAGAGCTTACTTATCTCTAAACAGACTAGCCACAATTTCAGGGTTTAACTATATTTAATAATAACTAACAAAGTAGCAAGACAATACTCTGTCAATAAACTGTAAGTTCAGAATCACAGGAAATATTTTCTAGACAATATTGCATGACAGTCTCAAATAAATACAGAAACCATCGAAAGTAATGTTTACTATATTCCCATATATATGTAAACAAACTCACTATTTCCTATTTCCTTACTATTAGCAAGGCAAATGCAGATGGTGGATGTTGTCAGATACAAAGACACATACAAACTGTAAAGGTCTTTCTCTGAGACAGATTTGACATTAATAATCAACATTACAGCTGAATTAGCTCAGATTACATCACTCTTTGTCACCTGCCTTCAGTTCCCAGGCTAACAGCAAGTAACATACATTTTAACATATCTGCATCAGAAGTACACACCTCTCAGATGTTTGTGTAGACATGCCCCTGGATTAAATAAACTCTGTGCAGGAATAGTGCATGTAGCCACAATAACACACCTTGCATATTCATGAAGGCATGCTGCTGTTATGGCTAAATGGACATTATCCATGAATGAGTGCAGGGGGCATGTTTAAGTAGTGCACAGACTATGAACACCCCCCTGTACTCAGAAAGTGCAGTATGGCACTTTCTAAAACAAATGTGGCATAATATTAGAGAATTTATCTAATATTATGCCAGTATTTCAGAGTCCGCGGACACTGAAATGAAATAAATTATTATATCAGTATCCGCAGACACTGAAATACATAGGGGAGCAAGAAAGCAATGCAGGGGGTGTGTGACAGGTTCTGTGACACACAGCCTACATTGTAAAAGGACCATATGACACCTTGCAACATGTTAAAGCAGGAAATGTGGACAAAGGCACAAATAATGGGGGAAAAAAACTAAAAATAGGGACACTACTTAAATATTGCCCTCACAAACTTAGAAAGTTAATAGAAAACAGGTCATGCATTAGCATGAATTTCCAAAGGATAGAAGTCTGAAAGTCAAATGTATGCCATTATTAAAGGATAGAAGTCTGAAAGTCAAATGTATGCCATTATTTCCTGACTGCAGTTTTCAATGACTTGTCAGCAAACCACAGTACTCACATATAATATAATAATATAATAATAATATAATAAATCTTTTTTTTTACATGCTAAGGAATGTTTAAGCTTAGCTAAGCAGGTGTGAGCGTTATGGCCCTTCCGTTAGCATTGCTTAAACATCCCATAAGAAATACATAAAAATATGCAACTAAAACTCCTAAATTGAGATAGTGTAGTGGTTAGAGTCCTGACTTTTCATGCAGGTGTTCATGGTTCGAGTACCAAAACAGACATGTTATTTTTATATGGGAAAGCAGTGTTAAAATTGTTTTTTTAGACTTAAATTATGTAGTAGCTGTTTTTTGTCAACCAGGGTAGTGTAGCTGGTGTAAAATGGAAGTGTGAGTGCATATAACATGTGAAATCATTCATGTATACAAAAGTGTCCCATACGGTATAGTCACACCCATTGCTAATGTAATGAAAGCATATAGATGTATGTCATGTAAAGTAAATCATATACACCTACTAAATGAAGCCATTATCCTGATATTTTTTAAAAATGAAAAGTGAGCAATGGTTATCAATGCTCAGCTATGCTTAGTGGATACTAAACAGCAGTCAGCTCAGCTAAAATGATTTGCACACTGTTAAGCAATGCTCAGCAATTACACCTTTAAGCACTCTTCAACCCAACATAGCAGTTTTGTCCATTGCTAAGCTGCATTCAGCATTTTTGAAATGGTCCAATGATGCCAAAGGGAGGGAATATGGCCGTATTTAAACTGTACAGGTGGGGATACAGCCATAACCTGTTTAGTTTGATCTTTGCAGGAACATGTCTGGTGTTGGAGAGGGAACGCGCTTTCGGGTGTAGAGCAGTTGCATTCAGAGGTCCAGGGTCATGGCTGGACTCCTTGTCAAAAACCATGATGAGAGACTACTGCAGGGCCAGTACCAGGGCTCACAATACAAAACAGAGGCCTGGGACCATCTCACACATGCTCTCACCAGTGCTACTGGCATCTCAGACTGGTGAGCAGGTACTGCACCACTATGCTGACCTAAAGCTGAGGAAGAGGGCGCTCTTGGCCCAGTGGATCCAAGATGCATGGCCACAGAATGCTCCAGTAGTGAGTAAGTATCACTATCAAGTAGTTTGTAGCATATACTAGCCTGAGAATGTGATAGACAGATATGTATAATGTTTGTTTCTCTCCCCTACAGCTTCAGCAGAGAGGGCTAAGAAGATAGAAACCCATGCTGACAGACTGCTGAGGCTGCATTGACAAGCTGGTGAGTACAAATCTATTTTGCAGTACATTGTTCATATAGCTAAGAAGGAGTACATTGCTTACTGCTAGTAGGTATACTGTTACTGTGTAAACTGAATAAATACAAATGTTTGACTGATTAATATTGATGTGCAATAAAAGTCATACACAAACTGTTGTGTTTATTCTGGTATGATGTTGTAGACATATAGAATGTATACAGATTCTTCACAGCAAATATGGCTGTGACAGCATACATTAACTGAGGTTCTTCTGTGAACCAGCTGTAAGAAAAACTGTAGATGGTGGAGCTGTAAAACAAGATATAACTGAAATGTGAAATATATACTGCATAAAAATATGCGTATTGTAATATATACTGCATAAAAACTCCAACTATTCTCTGTCTCATATTGCCTACTTAGAGGCGATCTCTGCTTGACTTACAAAGCCATGTCTGACCCAGCTCTGTTAGAAATGCTACATCTAAAGAAATCCCAATCCCTCCACACCACACACACTCCAGAGACCTCAACCTCATTACCACAATCAACAGAACATGCTGGAGGGACAGGTTCATAACCCAGAGACTGCCCATGCTATGGAATAGACTCCCCATACATGTCAAACAGAATACCTCACTGGCCCTCTTCAAGAGAAATCTTGATGAATGGATGGGAAATAGAAAATTCACCCCGAGGATCACTCCAGTGGCTTTACTTGACAGAGGCACTGGGAACTAAGGTCGGGTAGCACAATGCCAGGGTACTCCTATGGGCTAGGCTTGTAAAGGTTCCAGAGCCATTAGCCTAGTACACACATATGGACCTATGAACTTATATCAAGAACCTCCATGGCAATACCCAGATTTGCTCTGAGTTACTGCACAATGGTACCTTCTATACAGAGCCATCAAATATAGCCAGCATACTGGCAGAAAGATTCAGTGCTAACTTCACCCTTCCCCCCCAAAGGACCAATCCACAATACCAGAGGAATGCCTGTTACCAAACATTTTGGCAGCACAGGTAAAAGCTGCACTGTCCAAGGCCAAGAATACAGCATCCATGGGACCTGATCTTATCCCTGGCTGTGTCCTACATGAACTACAAAATGAACTTGTACTACACCTGTGTCCCCTATTCAACCACAGCCTCAACTCAGGCTTTGTTCCTACCAAATGGTGCACTGCTACAGCCATCCCTCTCCATAAGGGAGGTGCAACCACAGACCTTGGGAACTATCTCCCCATTAGCTTGATGAGTCTGGTTTGTAAAGCAGTGGAGTGCATCATCATGGACATGCTTACCAGAGATGTAGGCAATCTACAAACTCTAGACCCCATGCAGATTGGCTTTATCAAAGGGAGATCCTGCCTGCTCAACCTGGTTGACTTCTTCAAGGCTGTCACCAAGGCTGTGGATGAGGGTAAGGCAGTGCATACACCCTACCTTGATCTGGCCAAAGCCTTTAATACCATTCCTCACTCAGGAATTATTGATATACTCATGCAACTAGGCATCAATCCCTATATCACTAGGTGCAAATTGGCTCACAGACAGGACCCACACAGTGAAAGCAATGGATTCCAACTCAGATTGCTGAATAGTCACGAGTGGAGTCCCACAGGGCTTGGTCCTGAGCCCTCTCCTATTTGGCATCTACTTCTCAGAAGTCCAGGCTAACACAGAGGGACTCTGGCTGACCATATTCACATATGGCTGCAAGCTGGGAGTCATTATTAACTCCCCAAGTGATGCAGACATCCTACAGAGAGGTCTCACTGAGACCAATGACTGTCAGAGCCATGGCCTTAAGCTCAATGCCAAAAATGTATTACCATTCCCTTTGGAAAGAACACAGTTCTCACTAATTACCACATTGATGGAAGTCCACTGAACACAGAAGGTGTCATAAGAGATCTGGGTACCCAGGTTGACAGCAACCTCACCCTCGACCACCACATTGTCACCATAGTCAGAAAATCCTTCTATGTGGCACATCTCATAACCAAGGGTTTTGCATCCAGAAAGAGAGAGGTCATCATCCCTCTCTACTCATCACTCATTAGACCAGTCATTGAGTATAATGCCCCATTTGGCATGTACCTCACCAGACACCTTCAACAGCTGGAGAGGCCACAGATGTACCTCACAAAGAGGATCCTATGCCTTAAACACATGTCCTACTTGGACAGACTCAAGAACTTTGGCTATTCTCAGTCTCTTATCATCTGCTTACAGATGATCTCTGCTTGGCTTAGAAAGCCATGTCCAACCCAGCCCTACTAGAAATGCTTCACCTAAAGAAATCCCAATCCCCCCACACCACACACTCCAGAGATCTCAAACTCATTACCACAATCAACAGAACATGCTGGATCAACAGATTCATCACCCAGAGACTGCCCATACTTTGGAATAAGCTTCCTATCCATGTCAAGCAGAGCACCTCACTTCATGAGAAATCTCAACGAGTGGATGGAAAAAAGAAAATTCACTCCAGGGATCTCTCCAGTGGCTCTATTGGATAGAGGCACTGGGAACTAACATGGGTGGCACGATGCCAGGGCAATTTTTATGGGCTAGGCTTTTAAATGCTCTAGGGCCATTAGCCTTGTACACACCTATGAACCTATGAACTAAGCTCTGAACCCTGAATAGTAATGTGGAAAGTTTCATAATGTGTTCCATCCAGCATTGCCTTGTGTTAACCTTTGCTTTCCAGATTGTAGTAATCCAAAGGATTAATGCACAGTACAGTAACTATCTGTAATGCATGCATCATAGGATTGCAAGTTCAGACTGTCTAACCAAGAGATTATTAGGGAAAAAACAGTGAAACAAAAAGCAGCAGTTCTCCAGTAGCTCAGTGTGATGAGAAATAGCTTAGTTGTTAATTTTGCACACACAGACATGGTTTGAATCCAGGGAGTAGTACTAAGATGTGTGCATATCTACACACAAGGAATCAGGAATAAATGTAAAAACAGTCAGGTAGCATTAACAGATATTTTCTCCACAGGTTGTACAGGTAAGGAAATATGGGTAGTAGCTGTATGAAGGGTATACAAATAAACTGTGTACAACTGTTTAACATTCCCACCACATGCCTGCAAATGACAGCAGGATAGGTACATGCACTCTTCCTGATACATGTCTCTCAAGTGTCATGCTGTCATGGCTAGTGGTCACTGCTGCCAATAACTCTGGACACAGATAGGAAGCCAGTTGAAGTATGCCAGTAGCACACTCACATAGCAGTTCAGGGTACCTCTCCTGTGCCAGATATGTAACCCTGGCATGTATGAGTCCCCTCTAGTCATGTACCCAGAGTTGTTACAGTTTGCCCCATACCATTCCAGGCTGACAGCTTAATAGGTATGTTTGTGCTACAGAAGCTATGGTTCATAGGCAGATGTAAAGTGGTGGCAGACCCATAAAGAATTGAGCAATACTGTTGTGAAAAATAGAAACATAAACAGTTGTTAATGGACTTTTTGAGCCCCCCCAATCTGGATCAATACAATAATTCATATACTATGAGTATGTTTTACTCCAAACTTAATGTTGGGATTTGTGTTCTATTATTGTTCATATATTTGATTGGTTGCATGTTAACATACCTTGTTCAAATACCATTGTTGGTAACCTGTTGCCGTCAATGTTATTGGCATGTTTTTATGATGCATACTGTTGTTCCATTTATGCATATGTTCTTTTTGCTATGCAACTGTTCCAAATATGTTTTATGGGGTTAATTGAAACACCCATGCATGCTGTTCTAACTAATCTGGAAATGTGTTGTTCATGACTAACCAACATATTTTTTAAAACCTGAACACCATAGCACATTTGGGAAAGCAGATCCTGGTGGATCCGCCTGTCCCACCTCATCTGGCCGTGGCACTGGGTCCCAGCACATCTTCATTAGATCTGATGAAGTTCTAGTATTCTGGGACTAAAGCACTCATCTTCTTTGTATGTGGATTTAATAAAGCTGTTTTTTGCACTTGGACCATTACTGGATCATTTCTTTTGGCTTGAGTAAGCATTTTGCAACTTCAGTGGGGATTTCATTCAAATTAGCCACATAAATAGTCTCTTCCACAAACTAAATTCCACATCACTTGGTGCAGACCATCTCTCCAATGAATTTCTTAAACTGGCAGCAGATGCCATCTCTTTTCCTGTCTCCCTGTTAATTAACCAATTCATCTCTGAACAATATATTGCCAGAATCTGGAATATCTCACATAACATCCCCTTGTACAAAGGAAGCCCTTCTACAGACTTTTCAAACTGTAGACCAATTGGTATCCTCTCCTCCTAGCCAAAATTCTCCAAAGGTGCAGTCTTTCACAACTGCTAACTTGCTTTACAACTCTCAGCACAGTTTCAGGCCAAAGCATAGTACCACAACCACTCTTATAAGCTTCACAGAGTCAGTTAACCTACTTAGAAACAATGAAACAGAATAAAATGCCCAACAGACACCAGGTACCTTAGCAAATCAAAAGTAAAAGTCCATAAACCACAAAAACATACACCTGATGAAGCTAAATGTGAATGTGCTTGTGTTTTAATAAAGTTAGTACTGCTGGAAAGAACCATTGATGCATTTTTTACAACTGAAATCTGGAGCCTTACCTTAGCACTACTTAGAAACAATGGCTAATTTGAATAATCTTTATTCCTTGATATGTCTATGGCCTTTGATACAGTGTCACAACAAAAACTTCTCAATGAACTAGCCTCTGTAAACCTCTCCCAACCAGCCATTTTATGGTTTCTCAGCTACTTGACTGACTGCCAACAAGCTGTCAAGTGGCAAAATGAGATTTCATCCCTACTACCAATCTCATTTGGAATCCCGCAAGGATAATTTCTAGGACCATTGCTTTTCACTATTTTACCAATAAGCTTAGTTCTGCCACCAACTTAACCACCATTGTACAATATGCAGATGACTCCTCCCCCATATTTGCAGACTCCTCCCTCCCTGAGCTCCAATACAAAACCTAAAAATCCTTTACAGATATAGAACAGTATCTCACTGAAAACTAACTAATACTTAACCCAGACAAGACTAAACTAATGCTATTCTCAAACAACAAAGCAGTTGAACTCCCCTTCCCTTTTATTGTTCACTCCTCTAACAATACAAAAATCAAACATGTTAGCTATACTAAACTGCTAGGTGTTACTATTGCTAACTCCCTAAAATATGACCAACATATGACCCTAGCCATCAAGAAAGTTCACACCAAACTTGGCTCCCTGTACAGAGCCAATTGATTCCTCACACAAACTTCCAGCCAATTTTATAGCCAGAACACATCTACTACCTACTCTGCTGTATGCCTCCCTCATTTTTACAAACCTTACAAAATCAGATCTAAACAAATTCCAGGTCTGCTACAATAAAATAGTCAGGTTTGTTACAATCCACTCAAATACATCACACCACTGATCAACAGTTCAGAAACTAAAATGGATCGAATTTCCAAATCTTCTATCTCTTAACCAACGTACTATTGCCCTCACTATTATTCACCAACCAGACAACTGCCTACCCTCAGAAACATGGTTCAACCTTACCGCAGCAATAGAGCATTTCTCTCATCCAACAAACATTATCACAACAACAGAGCATTTCTCTCATCCAACAAACATTACCACAACAACACAGCATTTCTCTCATCCAACAAACATCTACTGAAAGTTATTAAATTCAATAATAGCTTTGGGGATTCTCTATTTTCAGACAAATATAAAAATTCTGGAACTCAATCCCGCAGCACATGCTAAATACCACTAACCTTCCCAAGTTTAAACTTCTCCTCAAGGAACACCTAACCAAAAACTGGCTCTGCCCCTGCACTACCCCAGGATGATTTCAATTATCTATACAATAACAGTCTCTCCTCATATCTAAGGCCACCTCTTCTCACCATACCTTGATTTCTGTCTTATATACCTCTCCTATACTCAGTCTCATATAACTCAAGATGATCAGCTATGCATTCTTATTTATATCCACACTCTTTTTAGTATACTTCCCTATGTGAACTTGGATATTCAACTACAAATCAGTCAAACTCTCAAGAAGTCCCTTATATGTATCTCCTTGTATAATACTTCTGATTTGAATTTTTATATATTACTCTGCTTAAATACTAAAGTACAAAGTATTGCATTTTGTGCATATATGATTAGCTACAGAATTAAGATCCTCTATGTAATGACTTGTGCGCAATTGTTATGTTCTTGGAGCTTTTCTCCCTGGGTGTCTGCTGAAGCTGGGCACCTGGCCCAGTTAGACACTCCCAGTAAACAAATGTAAAATAAATAAATAAATAAAATAAAGAGTTGGAGATTACCAGAGGTACAAGATTAGATAAGGGGCATCCTGACTCCAGTTCTTTTTGCATTATATTTAGGGCCTCTTCTGCAAAAGGTTTGCTCCTCTACGTTAGTTGGTTATACAGTAAAGGAGGATGAACATAAAGTCACTGCAAATGCTAATAACATAAAGTTGCTGCATATGCTAATAACATATTATCATATCTGGCTAACCTGGTTTAAGCTCTCCTTACCCCCACTCCACTATACTCTCATACTTACTCTTATTTCTCAAACG
This sequence comes from Protopterus annectens, assembly GCF_019279795.1. Lineage (NCBI taxonomy): Eukaryota > Metazoa > Chordata > Ceratodontiformes > Protopteridae > Protopterus > Protopterus annectens. The sequence continues at coordinate 1,371,796,309 of NC_056744.1, read as the reverse complement.
ATCCAGAACTAGCAGACTTTAATTGACTCTAAGCACGTAAATATTGTTTAAAAAAAAAAAAAAACACTGTTGTCAAGTTGTTAAACTGTCTCATAATGTATATTACACTCTGCAACTCTCAAATGTATGAACCCTACTCTTGTATTTCACTGTGTAACCTTTATTTTGTATTTTGCAACATATATTGTATGGTATTTCACTTTGCAACCTTCATTTGCATTTTGTAACCTATATTGTATTATACTGTTCATGGAGCTTTTCTCCCCGGGCCTCCACTGAAAATGGGCACTTCTTGGCCCAGTGGACTTCCCCGGTAATCAAACTGAAAATAAATAAATAAATACATTTCTCCAAGTCTTTTGGGTTTTTAATACCATGACAGGAATAATTCAACCCCATTCCTAAGCGAGGGCATGATAAAAGTTCATAAAATTTGTATTGTTTCAATTTTTGATGCTAGCCAAAAGTGCTCTTCACAACATCTACAATGTGCCCAGAACTGACTTCTTCTGTAATTCATATGGAATTACATAGATCAGTAGTATATCTAAAAACAACTGTAAATTATTTTTTATTACAGCCATTGTCTGTACACCCTTATTTCACATTGCTCTCATTTCTGCCTGCAAATTCTAGTATTGTATGAGTCAGGAGCAGCCTTAGGCCAAATGGTGCCCTAGGCCAAAAGGCTCCATGGTGCTCCCCCCCACACCACCTGCCGCCCCTATTCTGGTCTACTTACACCAACTAAATATTGGAAAAGTGCCCCTGCTTGAGTGGCACCCTAGGTGGCAGCCTAGTTGGCCTATGCCTAAGGCCGGCTATGGTATGAGTGTATCTCTCTGTATGTAAGACATAATAATCACTGAGTGTAGTAATTTCAATGATCAGTGTTATTTTTTGACTCCTTTTCATGGACTACAATATCTGGTTTTCTTGCATCTAGTTACTGAACTGCTGGTAATGAGTGACCCCATGTGATATAAACTTCATGATTCTCTATAATGCTTCATAGTTCATATTTCCAGTGCTTCTCAGCTTCTTCAATATTGTAGTGTTTACATAACTTCCAATGCAACAGTCTAGATGCTTTATTGTGCCTTTCAGTATATAGGCCCTCTGCCATAAGTGTATCACATGCAGCAACAGGTGTGACTGTTTCCAGGTCTGTTTTACAGAACCTACATTTCTCTGTTTCTCCCAAATGTTCAATGGACTTTGTAAACCAGCATGTACATAGTCCACTATAACCTTTCATCTTTTGGTTTCAATTCACCTCTCTTTAACCATTCCTTTGTCAAATGCTGATCAACATGAGGTTGCTTCAGGAAATCTCTGCACTTGCTACAATATTTATGCCTTTTCCAAATTTCTTTCTTTCTGATCTGATTACCGATCCTTCCTCATTTCCCAAATGTTTCTACACTCCCTCCTGCTCAAGTTCCATCACATTGTTGCCTTAGATTCATATTTTCTTGGTGCTTCAACTGTCCTACTTTAAACATTGCTTTTGAACATTTATCAAGACCAAATAACACTCTTATATTATCTGTGAAAGTTTTAACCACTTCAAGTTGTGCTTTTGACTCATCTGATGAACTATGCAGTTTTAATTTCTCCACAAGAGTAGATAAGAAATCTTTGAACATGATTGTTCTCAGAGGGCCAAATTGTAAACATGGCCAGATATGTTAAACAAACAAATTAATGGGTTATGGGCAAGAAAAAAAAAAGCAGTGGTGACATACAATTACCCTAGCATGCCCCCCTCTGAATTTTTACCCCTTGGATAATAATTTGTCTATTGTCATGGTATAGCTGCAAAGTGCTTTGCCACTCTTTCATGGCTGATGTAATATAACTGATCAGTGTAGGGTGTATCTTAAACATCTGTAAGCACTCCTTTATCCATGAATGTGGGATGCTGTCAAATACTTTTTTGTAATCTATCCATACCATACTTAAATACTTCCATTTTTTTATCATTCTCTATTATGGCTTTATTTAGCAACACATTATTCTTTGTTTCCTATGACTTTCTTTTGTTAAACTTTTGTTCTAATTGAGTTTGTTTTACATGACTATACATTCTGCTTGTATCAATTATAGTATATAGTTTGAACATCATTGGAAAGTACTTTAGTAGTATAAAGTTTTTAGGATGGACTGCAGGTTCATTATTAAGGAGAAGTATCATTTTTCCTGTTGCACCAGGTTGGTGTCTGTTCAGGATTATTACTCAGGGCTAAACCTTAGCGCAAAGATGTTAATACATTTAGACAGAAGTTAGGTGCTAAATCTGGGCCTGGGGTTTTCCAATTAAGAACTTTTCTTATTTTGTTTTCAACTTCTCTGGCTATTACTTCATCCCGTTTCATATCCTGTACATTTGAACTTCTTACTATTTCTTTTACTTCTTCTATCCATTCAGCATCTTTTTATGTTCCAAAGGGTCTGCATAGATATTTCTCCAAAATGTGTCTATTTCATCTATTTTTGGTGGTGTTTTTATTCTTTTTGCTTTATTTCTCTGTTCTCTATAAACCTTTTTTGGTCATCATTGAATTGCTTATTTTGTAATTTCCCTTTATATTTGTCTGCATATCTTCTAAGTTTTTCCTGCCTGTGATGATGTCTTTAGTTTATTATTTGCAATAGTGTACAATAGATCTTGGTCTGTTTTGATACTGTGCATTGCTTTTATCATGTCTAACTTACTAAGTATTTTTGTTGATCTGTTCCCTCCTCTATCATTTTCTAACAGTGACAATTGCTTTATAGTTTTCTCTATTCAATACTTCCATTTTTGACATTTGATTCCTTCCCTTTCTTTCACTTATTGTCCTTTTTATGGTAATACTTTATCTGTTATTAATTTAGCTGCACAGTAATATGTCATATGAATTTCTGTTAATAACCTTGATTACTGTGTACATTTGTTTTATCAGACTTCTAACATTTTGGGTCTTATTGACTTTATGTCTACCCATCTCTATTAAATCAAGCAACTCTTCCCTTAGATCACTTTCATATAAACAGAGGACACATTCTTTGTTCTCCTTTTCCTGCATTTATTCTAAAGAAATCTCCAGAACACCTTCCTGTGGCATATTCTCTTCAGCTGCATCCTGCGTCATCCATTGCTCTTTCATATGTGAACTCACTGGCCTATCACTCCACTGCATTGACTGTATCATCATTGCCGCTGTTTCTTGCTCCTTCCCTTGCTGTGCAGCTCCAACTAAACTTTTGTTTTGGTTTCCTACTGAAAGCTCCAGAGTATGTTCATGTGGCAAGTGATCCGATGTTTCCCATTCCACCTGTGTATCCTTAATTTGGGAACTCATTGTTCCATCATGCTGTGAGGTTACCAGAAATGGATTTTCTACACTAGATCCTACACTTTTCAGGTAATTCATAACTTCAGTTTCTATTTGTTTAACTTCTCTATTACTAATTATCTCTTCTACTTTTCCCCTTTTTTATTTTATTTTTTGTATTGTGAAATATTTCATATCCGGATGCCTTTGCTTGTATTTTTGTTCAAATATCTTTGGTGCTGCTTTTTTGTATTGATCAGTTTTGCTTTCTCCTTTGTATAAATATTGCACCACATTAAGTCTCTTTTTTATCCCATTTCTACATATTGCACTTCAGGTTTCAGAAAATAAAACTTACGATAATTTTCTTGAAAAAATGAAAATGGAGCTCAGAACATGGACATTGATTTCTCTAGAACTAGATCAAAAATAAAAGTGCATTCTTCCCTTTTTCTTCCACAATGGCTTTATGTATTTCATGATTTTCCTGGAATGCCCCCTATAAGTACCTGAAAGCCATTAAACTTGAAAATGGACTTGATATGGGAGGGGAAAAAACAGGGTAGCATGGTATAAAATGGTCATGATCAAAGAGGGGGATCAGGGCTGATGGGCCTCCATAAATATTTTCAAGCAGTAGAATTTAAGATTGTTTTACACGGAGAATACTGGAAGGTACTGGAAGATGGAAACGTATTGAATTGATTAGTGATACAATAAATAAATCAATACATAGGCTTATGGAATAGAGTAATAAACAGGTGTGACAGCCCTGGCACTCCTAGGCTGGTCTTTTAAAAGGTAAAGCATTAATTTATTGAAAGACCCCTCATGCATCCCCAGAAAGCTGTTGTAATGCCTATAGGGCTGAATCCTGCAAACAAAAAGGGTGAAGGGTTGAAAGTAGATGGGCAGAAAGGATAACTGCCATATGTTCTGTATCATCAAGTACAAAAGGGGGAGGCAGGATGGAATGGAGGCTAGCTAAGGAGCAGTTTAATCTAGGCGAGGTCCTCCAGATTGAAAATGCTGGATTAATGTGGAGGGCAAAAAAAGAAAAGAATTCAACCAGAGGATAGTACCTTCCAACCAAGACTAGTAGAGTTATTAATGCAAGGAGATACACACATAGCAATAAAGAAGAATAAAGTAGAGTGTCTCAGCATTTAACAGATTGATAGGACTATGCTAGGAAAAGGAACTGGATTTAAATTTTAACCTGTTGTTCAGGGAAAGGGAGTGCCATCTCATTGGGTATGCTATGATAAGCAAAAGTTTTAAAATATTCACATGGAAATACTTACATAAATATTTTTATACCCCTCGTGAAGCTACATCACATTTCCACACTGTACTAGGAAATGTTGGCAATATGGAGAATGGACTGTAGGAACCTGGAATAAACCTTTTTGTTAATGTTCTATACTACAGGAATTTAAAATCCAGCTATAGGGCTTAATTAGACAGATGGCAGACAGGGAACTAGTGTTGGATAAAATAGTGTTTCTGCTGGGAACTCACTTGGAGATAGAGATACCACCAACTTGTCAGGCATTGCTTTTTAAATCAATTTCATGACAAAAAAGGCTATAAAAAAAAAGCTAACCCCCCCAAACATCAAAATAGTGTAAAACCTCATATGTGAGATATAGGAAATACAAGGCAAAAGATATATCAGGAAGCAATAAAAGAAACACCAACAGAGTGGAAAGGGAAGTTGGAAAAATGATACTGATCTTAAAGATAAGGCCTTATGCTGGAGAAGCATGAGTCACTACATTTTAATCTAGATATTTGCATCTCTATCTGCTTTACAATAGATGTGTAAATAATCCAAAGCATTTTCAATGGAACAATGCTTTTGAATTTCTATTTCTTAGAAATTATTGTACTGGAATAATAGACCCCCTTATGTATCCATGGAAAGCTGTTGTAACATCTATAGGGCTAAAAAGGCAGAGAAAGAGCAATTGATTATAAAATAATACTAATATAGATTGCCTTTTCTGTGACAGTAATTAGACACTGATACCACCATGCTTGTGTTGGTAGGAGAGGAAGCTGTATCTTATACCTCACAACAGCTCAATCTTGAGGAAACTTCAGATTCTTATTATTTATTTTACATTTGGTAACCATGAAAGTCCAACTGGACACAGGTCCTTTTTCAGTGAACACCCAGGGAGAAAATCTCCTCAATACAAGATACAAAATAAAATATACAAATAAGATTCAAAAATACAATTTGTAAAAATGGTATGTACAAATATTAACATACAAGTTACAGAAGTTATACAAAAAAGTGTGAAAAGCAGATCCACTTAATGAACTGTGCAGGTTACAGAATAAACAGAAGATGGAGTTTAAGAGTTATATGATTTGTGGTAGGGATTGCCCACAGCATAGGTTTTAGGTAGCAAACACAATACATAGACTTATCTGTAAGGGATATGATACAAGGCCTGTTTTAGTTTGTATACAAAATCTAGCTTTCATAAACATTATACATTGCAAATTCTTAGTCTTGTTAATATAGTATTACAGAATGAACAAGGAGTTGAGAAATTGTAGTCTCGGGATTGTGAGGTTAGTAGTTAGATAGTTTAGTTGGTGCATGTGGTTAGATAATTTCAGACTTTGAGGGAGAATTAACCAGGGGTAGTACATGAACATAACCATGTATCTGCCAGATGAGTTTTTAGCATTTGTTTAAACTTCGTTAATGAAGAATGAGATACTATATTATAGGGCAGAGCATTCCATTTTTTTTTGCTATATAGTTGGAGAAAAGGGAATCACCAGCTGTGTTGTTGGCTTTTGTTACCTGTAGTGGTAATCTATTACTCGAGTGGAGTGATCTATTTTTTGAGTGTGGAAGTAATACATTTTGGAGGCCAGGGCTTTTATCAGGTTGGTGAAGGATTTTGTGATCTAAGATTAGTTGGTTCTGGAGGAGGAGTTGGGTGAGGTCAAGTCAATTAAGTTGTTTAAGAGCTGAACAATGATGTGACCTGAAAGGAGAGTCTGTGGCAAACATGGCTATTTTATTGTAGCAGGAACTGAGTTGGGCAATTTCAGTCTTTCTCAAGTTCGTGAGTATTGGGGAGACATAGAGGAGTGTAGATATGAGATGGTGGATTTAGCCTGTTTAGTAAGGAATTGTTAATTTCTGTAAAGAACACCCAGCCTTTTGAGTACTTTCTTTATAGTCTGGGAGATGTGGATGTCAAATTTCATATTAGAGTTGATTTCGACACCTAGAAGTTTAATGAGGGTGACAGGGGAAAAGGATGGTTTGGTTCTTATACATAATATTGAAGGAGGGGCTTGATGCAGTAGATCTAGTTGGGTTAAGCAGAAGAAGTTTTGTTTTGCTTGGGTTTAGAATTAGCTTGGAGTTTGTGAGTCATTCTTCAAATGAGAGAAAGGAATCTTATATTATTGAATAGAGCTCCTGTAGGGAGGAGGCAGAACAGATTAAGGTTGAGTCATCTGCATAATGGATAACAGAAGCATGAAGAGAAAGTATGTAAGTGATTAGTAAAAAGTGAAAAGAGTAGGGGCCCTAGAACGGAACCTTGGGGAGCTCCTATTCTAACTGGAAGAAGAGGGGAGAAGTCGTTCTGCCATTGGATGGCCTGTTGATGACCTGATAAACAGCTTTAGAACCAAGAGATAGAAGGTTGACTGATATTAAACTCAGAAAGAATTTGAATAATTTACTATGTGTGCCCATGTCAAAGGCCTTGGAAAGGTCAAGAAATACTGCAGATACAAATTTGCCATTGTCTCTGTGGTGGTTTACTGTGTTGGTGAAGGCTATTAATGAAGTACTAGTACTATGAGAGGGATAAAAGCCAGACTGGGTGTTAGACATAAGGTTGTGCATGTGTAAGTGAGCCATAGTTTGTTGAATGCATCTTTCTAGGATTTTGAATAGAAGGGATAGTATTGCTATTGGATGATAATTAATCAGTTCTGTGGAGTTACCACCTTTGTGTATGTGCGAGATTTTCCAGATCTCTGGGACTATATTCTCTGACATAGCTCTATTGATACGGATGGCTGCAAGGTAGGCTATTGCATCAGCAGCAATTTGCAGACATTTTGCTAGCTGGGAGTTTGTCTGTGGCTAGGGTTGTGGGTGTTTGTTTTTTAAGCAATTTTTATGCTGTTGATGGAAGCTGGTTGAAATGAGAAGGAGTTCTTTTAATGGTTGACTTTGGTGTTTCTGTGTTAGGGGGTGAGTTTTGAAGATTAGATAAGGCAAGTATGGTTTCAGTGAAATATTTGTTGAATTAGGTAGCTATGTTTTCAGTGGTGTTATTGGTTGATGGGTGGGGGGTTTCCTGGAAGGAGAATATTGTTAATAGTTGCCCAGAACTTTTGAGGGTTATTTTGGCGCTTCATTTGTATCTTCTGGTAGAAATTAATTTCATCTTGTTTTACTGATTTTTTTTTTGAGCTTTATGTGTGATTGTTTTGATGCTTGGGACCTGGTAGAATGCCAGTGGTTCCAGGCTTTGTCTCTAGTTAGTACTAGTGACCTAGTTTCTTTACTTAGCCAAGGGGCAACGTTTGATTTGGTTTTAATAGTTCTAGGAGGTGCATGTATTTTCAGGATATCTAAAAAGTAGTGCTAAAGAACTGAACTGCTTCTTCTAGAGGAAGGAGCTTTAGAGGTGTCCATTTACAGGTTTGCAGTGCTGAAAAGAAATTGGTACTGTTAAAATGTTTTTTGCTTCTTATTAGATGGTAAGCTGATTGTTTGTTCTATGCCTGCTGACCTTCAGACAAGTGACATAATTTTAAAAAGGCACACTGGGAATAATCATACTTTGAGCAGAAAAAGTAAAATACAGCTAGATTTGTAGAGAAGGAAGCTAAACAAGATGTTTGTACAACTTACTCATACTTTCAGTTATAAAATAAATTCTTGTATACATTAAATAAGAAAAATGAGGAGGTTACACTCTACGTTTTGGTACCTGTGCCTTTTAAAAATTCAGTGATAAAGTTAGCAAGTAGCCATGTAGCAGGGGGAGTCTTCTAGATAAGATCTTTTCTAAGGTTTTGCTGGCCAGAAATAGTTAAATAAAGTTGGATATTCTGTATAGAATACCTTAGATTTCAGAAGAAACCATATAGCCATGTTTCAAAAATTATTTGATTCTAATATATGTTACAAAGCTGCAGTTTGAATGTATTACTGTGGACAGTGTTGGGCCATTGGTAAAATCCAGCAATGGGTTTCAATATATTTTAGTTAGTTTGGACTATGTAAGCAAGTAGCCATAAATTATTCCACTATGTACGGATAGTACTAAAGCTGCAGCCAGGGAGCTATTATCATTATTTTCCAGGGATGGGATACTACAGAAACACAAACTAACCAAAGGATTCAATTTATGTCCAAGACAATATATTCACTTTTCTAATGCTTTAGGGTCAAGCAATTAAAAGCAACAAAGGTGGATTAATTAACAGAGTGGTTTAACAAAACATTCAAGTCCATTTTGAAATAAAGATGAGAAAAACCTGGACCTGTTAATACCATAGGTACATTAATCATAAGAAGGGTGCTCCAAGCTTCAGCACAGCTCAGTCTATTTGGGTAGTTTTTAAGTCAGACACTCCCAGAGATTGTTATATACCTCCAGAGAAAATTAGGAAGAAGAGAAAATTGCATTTAAAAGTATCTTAAAACATTTTATCATTGTACAAGATAGGCTGAAAGTGCTGATGTCCATAGTTTGGGAACACATTGAAAGGGTCTAAACCATGCAAAAGGAGGTACATAGTAGAAATACAGTCATCAGAAAATAAATTTGTGACTAAATCACAGGGTCCATTAGAAAAAAAAAATAGAAAAATTAAATGAGGTAAACTACAATGTTAGCCAGACTGATAAGAGACAACCAGAACAGATATACCATGTCAACATTCTGAAGTAAATATAAATCCTGTGTAATTAGTTTAGCAGCAGAGACTATTAGCAGTAGTGAAGGAAGGAAATTGACCTCTATAGATCAAGTAGAGAACAGAATATTTAAATCCACCCCAACACCATCTTAGTATTATGTGCTGACCCAAGCCCTACCCCCAACACTTATTCTATACTTATCTTAAAACATTGTCACTACACAAGACATACTCAGACACACAAACATGTACCAATATGCACTACTAAGCCTACATCTATTCCCTTACCTAACCCCAACCTTAACCTAAAATACACACACACTTGCACACAAATGCATAACATCCATCCTCTCACCTGACACCCTATCCGCATAATGTAGGCACTTGGAAGCAAACACATAACATCTATCCCCTTACCTAACTCTGACCCTGACCCTAACCATTAAATACACACACCTGCATGCAAACACATAGCATCTACCATTTACCTTATTACAACTGTAACCCTAAAATACACCCATTTGCATGCAAACACATAACATCCAACCCTTTTCTTAACCCCAGCCTTATCCCTAATACCCAAACACATGCATACTCTCACCACTTTCCAAACCACATTTACCTGTTTCATTGAAACATACCGTTGAGATATCTAAAGTTTGATCATATGAATGTCTGACAGTCTCTACCACCCCTTGCATTAATTGACTAAAAGTACACTCACCAAAGCACAGAGAATATATATGGGTATAATTCATTTTGTCAGATCTGTATGTTGTCAAGAAAGTAAACTGCTGAGTAATTCATCAGGTATTTTTCTGGTCGAGTGCTATAGATGTTGAAAGAAGGAAGACTGATTGTGCGTGGATAAGGTAAATGTGGTCTGGGATTTTAGTGACCAAACTTTTGGCTATACCAAAGGTTTTGGCATTATGGATGGTAGCATTTGTGCTAGTGTTTGTGGGTTAAGGTTAGAAAAAGAGCTAAGTAAGAGGGAAGTCTTAGTGTATGCTGCTATATGTGGTGTGTACCTGAGTATTTTGTGTGGTGATAGTGTTATAGAAAGGGGGTTTGTAAGGTAAGGTGCAGGGTTTGCATGCATTAGTAAGGTGCTGCAGGGTTGTAAACCCCCTCCTGTCCATCCCTTAACAATAATCCTATCCCTGATCATAACCCCAGCATGACACCTTACCTTAGGAAAAGCCTTTTCATATCACTACCCCTATTCAGACAAACTATATCTGAATTTGGGGTAGAATTTTGAGTAACAGGTCAGAAAACGAAACTTGTTTGCTTCCTTTTGCTATCATTTTTATTTTGGATTTTTCTGGATTTTTGGTATGTTGCTTTTTGAAATGTTGGCATCAATCACCTGTCTTTCACTGCTTGCATATTTCACTGTAGCAGAATTTACTTGTGTGTGTGTGTGTGTGTGTGTGTGTGTGTGTGTGTGTGTGTGTGTGTGTGTGTATATCATGGTTTGGGAGCAATAATTTATACACATATATGTTATTCACACCATTCTAAAGAGATACTTACTTTTAAGTACATATTTCAGAACTATAAGTTCTGAAGGCATTAATTGATTTGGATTAAGAATGCTATCTCCTAAAATCATGGCTTAGTATGAATGGTATATATAACTAGTGACCTGTTAGCCTTACATCTGCCATAAGAAATGCTTTGAGTATTGTCTGCTTGATATATTTGGATATGAGAAACAAACACTGACTGACATAGATAGGTATCAACAAGAATTTCTCAAAGGACATCCCACACTTACTAATACGATTGATTTTTATACTGACTGATACAAGCACTCAACTCTCCTTGTCAATAAGGAGAAATTAATCGAAGGCACTAAACAGCCTATAATTGCAAAGTACCTTGCAAAGGTAAGGGAAAACAGCTCTTATACTTTACAAAAAAAGCACCTAAACAGGCATGTCCAAGGGTCAGCTTCCAGTGATTTCTCCTGTCCACCTGGTGAATCGGGGCATTTTGAGGCAATGCGGCAACTGCCTCATGTACACAGACAACCCTCTCCTCCTACCACCCAACACTACAACCTGCGAGAGATGCACTTACATAGCCAAACTGGGAGCAAAGCTCTCTCCAGTTAAGATTGTACTTGACAGTCAAGAGGAGAAGGTTAACACCTGCACTACACCTCAAGCAACACATAGCCCTTCAAAACCCACACCATCAACACCCACATATAGCAACACCAAACCCATATATGCGGAAGCCCTTAACATTAACCTGCCCAAGCAACAAAGACCTCCGAAGCTGAAATGCAAACAAACACCAGTCACAACCAAAGTGACACATAGCTCACAACACCAGTGTGCCACCCAACAGCCCCTAAGGCAAGACAATGTACCTAACACTTTAGTCATAGGTGAGTCTATAGTCAGGCACACTGATGTCCCACTCACCAGTCTGAACAAGGAGAAAATTACAGTCAACTGTCTGTCGGGTGCCAGGATCCAGCACATAATGCATGCACTCAAGTCACTCCACAACAAGTACAAATACGACTCTGTCATTGTTCATGCTGGAATGAATGACTTGAGACGTACCTCCCTGGACTACATGAAAAGAGACATGGAAGAGCTCTCGGATCATGGGGCCCAGGCAAATATGACCCTAGCCCTGAGTAGCATCCTGCCTTCATCCAGAATGATACCACAGTATAAGGACAAAATGATTGACTTCAACAATTGGCTAAGCTTCTGGTGTCATTCAAAGGGGATCCAGTATCTGTCTGCCTGGGAAGACATGATCGACAAACCACAATACTTTACCAGAGATGGTCTGCATCTGTCACCCCTGGGATTCAGGTTACAGGCTAAAGCTCTTACCACCCCTATAGTGCCTTTTTTAGGCAAGGTTCAAAGGACAAAACCACCACCATAACAGATACAAGCATGCAAAATCTGAAGGTAATGCTACTCAATGCTAGAAGTCTATACCTCAAAATGCACTCTCTCGAGGCACTCCTAAAGATGGAGAACATTGATATCTGTGCAGTAACTGAAACTTGGTTCAAGGCTCCAGAGAACACCCCTGCAATACCAGGCTACAACTCTTACCACACTTTTAGGCCACAAAACCAAGACCAAAACACTAAAGGTGAAGGAGTGTCCATATTCACCAAGGATATTCACACCTCCAGGCTAGTTGCCCAACACAATGCATCTGAAATTCTCCAGGTGCAACTAACACTAGGTAAGACTGCAATCCAAATTGTAGCTTGCTACAGATCCCCCACCATGCCCCAAGATTCTCACTAAACCTTTCTAAACATACTGGAAAATATTAAGATACAACCAAACACACTAATACTGGGTGATTTTAACTACCCTGCCATTAACTGGGAAAACTACTCAGGTAACAACTCCTTTTCCCAATGGTTCTTGGAATTCATAAATTCCAATGCCCTGGATCAGCTAATCAATTGTCCCACCAGGGGCTCTAATATCCTAGACCTGGTCATTACCAACATGGGAGATAGATGCTCCACACCAGTGGTCACCCCCTCACTGGACAGGTCTGACCATAAGCAAATCACCCTTGACATCCACATCCCACTCCCACTCCCCAGTAAGGAAACCTCCTTAAAAAACTTCTCCAAAGCCAACTTCATGCTACTGAAGTCAGAAGTGACAAACTTCATGACACCCATGCAGACAGGATCTGAAAGTTTGACTGCAGAATCTTACACTAAGGCACTGTACGAGCACATCCACTCGTGCATGAATCGTGCCATCCCAAATAAAACCAAGATGCTTTCCTCCAAAAAAAGGAAGCCAATCTGGTGGTCCCCTGCTATAAACAAACTATACAACAGAAGGAAGAAACTGTTGCAGAAAAGAGGAAAATCCCAGGATGCAATAAACTCCCTTACCAGAGATCCTTCATAAAATCCTCAAAAGCTAGTTACGAAAATAAAATTGCCAAAGATTCCAAAGACAACCACAAGGCATTCTATAGTTATGTCAAGAATCTAAATGCCAATGCTCAGATCTGCTCTGAGCTTCAACAGAATGGCATTAAATATACTGATCCCAAGGATATTGCCAATATCCTGGCAGATCGATTTAGTGCCAACTTCACCCCCCTCTCACTCCCTAAAGGACCCATCACAATACCACAAGATTGCCAAATTCTGATAATCACGGCCACACAGGTAGAAACCACACTCTCCAAAGCTAAGAATACAGCATCCATGGGACCAGATGACATCCCAGGCTGTGTACTACATGAACTACAAAATGAACTGGCACCTCACCTAAGTGTCATGTTTAATCATATACTCACCTCAGGCTTCTTGCCCACTGAGTGGCACACATCTACAGTTATCCCACTCTACAAGAGGGGATCCACCTTGGATCCCAGGAACTACCGTCCCATCAGTCTGATGAGCCTGATCTGCAAGGGCATGGATTGCATTATCATGGAACTTATAAACAAAGACATTGGCAACCTTCAAACACTGGACCCCACCCAGTTTGGGTTTGTGAAGGGCCGATCTTGTCTCCTGAATCTGATTGACTTCTTCAAATCAGTCTCCAGAGCTGTGGATGAGGGTAAGGTGGTCCACACAGCCTATCTGGACCTCACCAAGGCCTTCAACACCATCCCCCACTCTGGAATCATAGATAAACGTACTAAGCTGGGCATAAATCCCTACATCACTCGATGGATTTCCAATTGGCTTATTGACAGAACCCAGACTGTAAAAGTAGCTGACTCCAAATCCAGCTCCAGACAAGTGACAAGTGGAGTACCTCAGGATTCAGTCCTGGAATCACTCTTGTTTGGCATTTACTTCTCTGAAGTACAGGCCAACACTAAGGGACTCTGGCTAACAAAGTTTGCAGATGACTGCAAACTGGGAGCCATTATTGAATCCCCAAATGATGTGGATATTCTACAAAAGGGCCTTATAGAAACAGATGCCTGGTGCCAGAGCCATGGGCTCAAGCTTAATGCCAAGAAATGTATAGTTATCCCCTTTGGAAAAAAAACATGTACCCATGAATTACCACATAGGTGGCAGTACACTAAACATCAAAAGTGTGATGAGAGGCTTAGGGACACAGGTGGACAGTGGTCTCACTTTCCATAACCACATCGCCACAACAGTCAGGAAATCCTTCTATGTAGCACCTCATCACTAAGGGTTTTTCATCTAGAAAAAAGGATGTCATTGTCCCACTGTACTTATCCCTCATTAGACCCATTATAGAGTATAATGCGCCATTTGGTATGTACCTCACAGGACATCTGTAACAGCTGGAAAGGCCACAGAAATACCTCACTAAAAGTATCACAGGCCTAAAGCAGATGCCATATGCTGACCATCTAAAATAACTTCAGCTATACTCTGTGCATATCATCTACTCAGAGGCGATCTCTGTTTAACATACAAGGCCATGTCAAACCCTGAGCTGTTGAACATGCTCCACTTAAAGAAATCCCAATCCCTCAGAGCCACACGCTCCAGGGATCTAAACCTTGTAATCACAATGAACAAAACATGCTGGAGGGATAGGTTCCTAACCCAGAGACTCCCCATACTCTGGAATAGACTGCCCATACATGTCAAGCAGAGCGCCTCCTTGGCCCTCTTCAAAAGGAACCTTGATGATTGGATGGGAGATAGGAAATTCACCCTGGGGATCATGTCAGTCACCCTGCTAGACAGGGGTCCGGAGAAGTAAATTTTGTGAGAAGAAATATCCATGGAATTGTTATGGCTAGGCTTGCATAGGCCCTAGGGCCAATAGCCTAGTACCAACCTATGAACCTATGAACCTATGAAATCACAATATCCATGGACTTAGGTTTGAAATATGGAACAGTCTTTTTACATTTGGCTAAAACACTTTATTTTTGCTCCAGATTTCAGTCCTCAAAGTGCTGATCGATAATGGATATAATGCTTATTTAACAAGATGGATTTGGAACTGGTTAACTGGGAGAAAACAAACCATTATTATTCTGGGTGAGACAAGTGAATTTGTTATTAAGAAATATAACTAGATATTTAACTGTATGATACCTTTGTACAAGTTGTATCTAAGATCTAACACCCATTTCTTTATTTTTTTCCTCTAAACAGGTTAGATGACTAAAGTTTATTCAAAGAAAATTTGCAAAACGGATAAAGTCCATAAGAAATTTATCATATATTGACAGGTGCAAAGGACTTAATCTTTTTTCTGTTCATTACTATTACTTCAGAGGTATCAGTTTACTAGCCTATAAAGTTTATAAAATGAAGAACTAAGGTAACTGTTAAATCTAACACTTTACGATTGTATGAAAACATAAACATCATAATATGAATTTTTATGCTAACAGGTACAGAATGCCGAATTTGGAATAAACTGCCATTGTACATTTGGAAATCAGATTCCATTATACATTTTTAAAATGAAATTAGGTGAATGGGTCACTATAACTGTTTGTGATCTAGAATTCTCAGGGTCTGTGTTTTTGATGGCCTTCAAGCAAATAAACAGTAATAAATACTTACAAATAAAGCAATAAAAAAAAAGAATGACTTGTATATCTTCACTTGCTGTTTGGCACCTGAAATTCAATTGGTGCAAATAAGTGTTATCTCTCAAATGTCAGTTTTTTTCCCAGATTGGGACTATTTTCCCCTTAAAATTCAAATACCATGTCACTTTCATGGGTACTGATTTCTCTGTAGCTGAAGAAGAGTCAGAATTGCTTTGCATTATCTGCAGTTAACTGAAAGACATTACATCCATATTTAGGTCTATATTAGTTCACCAAAATGTCATTTCAGTGAACACCTAATCATCAACCCCAATTTAGTGAAAATCATTTCAGTGATTCACTGAATTTACCAAGGGCAAAAAAGTAGTTGTCCAACTACACAACTTTGCCCTTTTCTCCACTGTAGTGCAATCTCAAAGTTGGTGTATATAGTTAGGGGGGTAGGGGGACCCCCCACTTGTGTGGGTTCGATTTGATTAGATGTCAGTCCATTGTGCTGTAGGGCAAGTACTTACTTGCCCTTGGTAAATTCAGTGAATCGCTGAAACAATTTTTGTTGAATTGGGGTTGATGATTAGGTGTTTACTGAAATGACATTTCGACGAACTAAAATAGACTCCTATATTTCGGGTACTTTACCCATCCATTCATCTTGTGCAGTAAATTCCATAGACCTTCAGCTTCTTTGGTTCCCAATCAGGTCTGTATGTAGCTCACCCAGAAGATGAGCTGGACCAAATGCCTACCATATGACTAGGGCAAATGAATGGAGAAGGGACCCAGAATGGAGAGAAAGGTATTTAATTACAGATTGATGGAAAAACACTTTTAGGGACTGATGGATTGATCCAAAACAACTAAACAATAAGGAAATGTGCATCACAAGGTAGAATGAGAGTTTATGCCATTGTCCTTATTGTGCAAATGAAAAATTAAGGTTGTAATGTCTTTTTCTTACTAAGCGAATGCACATTCATGGCTTTTACTAGATTACTGAGTGCCTACCTATATGTTTTTCCTAACAACTAAAGATAAATAAATAGATAAAAACTATGCACAAGACTTCAAAGACTATGTTTGACTCTTACTTTGGCGCATGGTTTTAGTGGCCAGATGTGCTGTTCAATGAACTGTGATTCAACAAAACTTAGTTCACTGAAACTGACTAAGTGAAAGAGGCATCTTTGAAGGAAGGCAACCTTTAGGAATAGAAATGTTTTGTAAAATTAACACAGATATGGTTTTCATATGTGCATGTGTGTGTGCGTGTGTGTGTGTGTGTGTGTGTGTGTGTGTGTGTGTGTGTGTGTGTGTGTGTGTGTGTGTGTGTGTGTGTGTGTGCATGTGTGTGTGCGTGTGTGCGTGTGTGCATGTGCGTGTGTGCGTGTGTGCATGTGTGCATGTGTGCGTGTGTGCGTGCATGCGTGTGTGTGTGTGTGTGTGTGTGTGTGTGTGTGTGTGTGTGTGTGTGTGTGTGTGTGTGTGTGTGTGTGTGTGTGTGTGTGTGTGTGTGTGTGCAGGAGGGGGGAGAATCTGTGTGGAACAATGAGGATGACAGTCTTATTACACTGAAAATGCTGCTGCACAGGAAACCTTTTCTATTCAGATATTAAAGTTCAGATTTCTTTATATTTATATTAAGTGACTGATGCAAGGGGGTACAGCCTCTGCATTTATGTTATGGTAGGCTATGCTTTTCCTATAACTAAATGAATTTGAAATGAATAAGTGAGCAGGCTGTCAATTCCTTTTAGACGAGTTATTACCATTGTCAGAGATTTACTTTTTCTTTCTTTCTATTTTTTTTTCTTAAAATGTTCATTTTCTCCACAGTTATACAACTTCGGATTCAGTAGTGGAGTTCACATATATATATAAGGAAAGTGGTCTTTCCTCACAGGAAATGCTTTCTTTTAGTGATTTGTTAGAAGCAGCCTACTTTCCTGTGCTCAATTGGACTACTTACAGCGAGTAAGACTCATCGTGAGCTTCAGTGCACCTCATTTGGTGAAATATCCCACTGCACTTTAGTGTTGCATGTCCCTGTATATAGTGATCTCTGCAATGTTCACACAGCAGATTGGTGGAGTGAAGCCCAGACTATGTTCTAGAAGACCTGGGTTTGACTAACACTCTGGATGCTGTAGTTAATGAAGAATACTGAAGGAAATGTCTGCTGTCTCTCTCTCTCTCTCTCTCTCTCTGATGAGAGTCTGAGGATCATGCTTGAGCCATGCCCAATAACACAGTTTCTATTAGAGACTGGGATTCACAAACTAAGGTAGCAGCCATTGCAAGCAAGGTGAGCAGAGAGCTGAAAAGCATGCCACAACAGATTGGAGGTCATGCTTCCATACAACTACCACTGCATGCCCCACCTTGTGCCATCACTGAGAATGGTGTGGCAGGTTGTGTTTAACTAAAAATGATATTGTAGTATGACAGGGGCTGGACAGAGGAGCCAAATGTCAGCAGCAGCTATAGAAAATAAAGTTTTCCAAAAATGTTTGCTTTTCGTTATACAGTCATTATATGTTATTATTAACAATGAAAATCTGGTCCGAACACTGCTGCTATTACAATGTTATAACAAAATTAACATTAAAATGCATATATCTGCATGTCATAATATTTTAGTTAGCAGATAATGTGCTATAGATTTGCAAATTTCTGTAAATTTTAGCTGTTTGCAACTTTTTATCCAGTACTGATTGAATTGGAAGTCATAAAACCTTTTTTGTTACTACACTGCAGATACTATTTCAATATTACTGCAATATTTGTCAGACTTTCTAATAAAACAAAACTTGTATGTAGACAGTGCAGTACTGCAGTACTGCTGAGACTAGAATGAATAAATAGGGTCCCTGTTATATGAACAAAAAATCAAGATCTCGACCGGCTGAAAAGTTGAAAATACTGTTCTTTGAAATTGTTATTGTGGGGGGCTGTGTCTCCCACACTCCCCACTCATTATATATACCAACTCCACGATCGCACTACAGTGAGGAAAGGGCAAATTTTCCGATCTTCGCTGTACCGCAATCTCACAATAGCAATCTTGAACAACGGCATTTTCGACTTTTAAGCCAATCGAGATCTTGATCTTTCATTCATCTAATAGGGACCCAATAAATACACTAAGATATATAGTTTTATAGGCCGAATCTCATGAGTATGCAAAAATAAAAAAACAAGTAAAGCTAAATGCCATACTTTTTTAACTAAACTGTGAACATCTAGATGGATGGGACAGTGAATACATTTTATTCATCAAATTCAGTAAAAATACAAGAGCAACAAAATCTCCAAGTCAGAAATTGCAGAAATTAACAAAATAACAAATAAAAGCAGGAGTGTGGAGTGTGCACCTTGATGAAAGACTTTCCCTGGGATTCATCAAACTCCGTGCAGGAATAGAACTATTCCTGCACAGAACAGACCATGCCAGTTCAGCACAGTAGTACACCTTACATATTCATGAAGGTGAGCTGCTGTATAACCTGCATGTGCACGATCCGTGAACAAGTGCAGGGGGTGTGTCTGAGCATTGCTAGTACAGTAAACATGCTCCCTGCACTCAAGAAGTGGCATACGGCACTTTGAAAAGATAAACAGTGTCCGAGGACACTGTCAGCATACCACCAACTGAATGGATATCTGCAGAATGGCCAGATTTGTGTCCTGGCAAAGAGCTGAAGTTTTTATCTAGACGGAAACGCTAAGCTGGTGAAGGGAATTTATGTGCCTTTATGTGCTTTGATTATTAACCTTGGAAGCTGCTTGTGTGAATTAAACTGGGATTTTTGCATCAAAGAACAAATTTTCCTGTCAAGGGTACTTGTTTGGAGTAAACTGTTAATCAAGCATTTAAAAACACATAAAGACATTCTAAAAATGCTATACATTCGCTATGAAACCAAACATACTAGAAACATTCATTCATCATAAAAATCTATAAATCTATAAATAAATATGATCTAAATAAAATGCCATAAAATTTTATCAAAACTGGTTTAAGAGATAACTAAAATAAATATAAATATTTCTGTTTACTATAAAATACATATAAAATAATGCTATAGTCTTGCATTTGAGCTTCCACTAGTAGCCTTTTTTGATACATCAACCATTTGAACACAAAGCATATAAATACCTTCACAACTAAGAAATATATAAAACCTTTTGTTAAAATATTCCATATAATATACTTAAAAAAGGTTTGGAGACATAAAATGTGACAATGTTTTAAAAATTTACAATTTTAAAAAAAATTAGGATGAATAGATGTAATAAAATAATACACAGTAACCACAAACATTGTTTATGATTTAGGAGATCTTATTTTTAATAAGGGAACTATAGAAATATGTTTGTTTAACCCTGGTGGAATGTTTGCTTGCAGAGTGACCTGCCACCATAGTTCCCTATATTCGATCCTTACTTCCCATAAACCCCCCCCGTATATCTTTCTTTATACTTTCTAACACAAAAATTAGCGAGCTTTTTTACATTCCTGTTGATGCTTAAACAATGCATTAGTCTCCTTTTTTGTTTGTATATCATAGCGGTGTTCATAGATCGTTCTCTTTAATTATCGTTCAGTCTTTCCAACATAAAATGACTGACATACTTGACACACTGCAAGATATACTATACCACTTGACTCACAGTTATAATATTCTTTATCATTCAACCCGATATTTCTACTCTCTAAAAACACTTTTTCTTTCTTCATTATATAACTGCATTGTGTGAAATGCCCACATTTCTATGTGCCTACCTTCTTCTTATTCACTTTTTCTTACTCAAAATCATTTTCCATCAGGTTCTTTAAGTTATGGGAATTCTTATAAACAATCTTTAACTTATTTTTAGGTATTCCATCCATGTCTGTAAAACCATTGAACTTGTCCCATTCCAACTCTACAATTCTTATCATATTAGCACTTGCATTTTATTCTAAAACTAGTGCTTTTTCAAATGTTTCCTCATCTGTAGCCTGGATAGAACATACTTCTTCCACATCCAAGCCTAGAATTGATTTAAATCTACCTAGTCTCCCCTCACAAACTTCTTTCTTAACTTGATCTATCATCTTTTCCAGGTAAGACCTAGACCTAAACATATTTTCAAGGAAGCCAAATGCCTTTACAAACTCCTCATTACCTGAAGTCATCCTACATGATCTAATAAATTGTCCTTTCACTGTACTGTTTTATAGTGCATGGGATAAGCACTATTAAAATACAGGTATGAGTTTGAAAATGTATTTTCCTATATATTTTAAAGTTAAATTCATTATTTTCCTTCCAAATTTCTTCATCCAAATACTGAAGTTTATGGGTGAATTCTAAAAATGAAGTACTGTTATTTAAATAATTAATAAAATCATGTACTCTTTCCATAGCGCCCACCCAGAAAATGCAGATGTCATCCAAAAACCTTTTATACACTGTCCAGGAGTCTTTATAACTCAAACTCAGGACCATTTTTCTTCCCATTTGGCCAGGACTAAATACACATATGTAGGGGCAAATGCTGGCCCATTGCCACACCTTTTATTTGGTGGTAAAATTCACCTCTAAAATATATGAAATTGTATTTCGAAATAATTCCATTATCTGCAAGCATATTAAACATTCATTGTGTGTTTACCCTTTATCATCAAAGATAATTTCTTCCAATAATTTCATACCATCAATATGTGTGATACTGGAAAATAAGTCAACAACATCTATAGTTAAGAATGACATTTCTTCTTTAAACATGCTTTACTTTAACTCTCTCAAAAAATCCCAGCAATCCCTTAGAATATTTTTGCCCCTACATATGTGTATTTAGTCCTGGCCAAATGGGAAGAAAAATGGTCCTGAATTTGAGTTATAAAGACTCCTGCACAGTGTATAAAAGGTTTTTGGATGATATCTGCATTTTCTGGGTGGGCCCTATGGAAAGAGTACATGATTTTATTAATTATTTAAATAACACTTCATTTTTAGAATTCACCCATAAGGTCTCTCAAGACAAACTTCAGTATTTGGACGTAGAAATTTGGAAGGAAAATAATGAATTTAACTTTAAAATATATAGGAAAATACATTTTCAAACTCATACCTGTATTTTAATAGTGCTTATCCCATGCACTATAAAACAGTACAGTGAAAGGACAATTTATTAGATCATGTAGGATGACTTCAGGTAATGAGGAGTTTGTAAAGGCAATTGGCTTCCTTGAAAATATGTTTAGGTCTATACCTGGAAAAGATGATAGATCAAGTTAAAAAAGAAGTTTGTGAGGGGAGACTAGGTAGATTTAAATCAATTCTAGGCTTGGATGTGGAAGAAGTATGTTCTATCCAGGCTACAGATGAGGAAACATTTGAAAAAGCACTCGTTTTAGAATAAAATGCAAGTGCTAATATGATAAGAATTGTAGAGTTGGAATGGGACAAGTTCAATGGTTTTACAGACGTGGATGGAATACCTAAAAATAAGTTAAAGATTGTTTATAAGAATTCCCATAACTTAAAGAACCTGATGGAAAATGATTTTGAGCAAGAAAAAGTGAATAAGAAGAAGGTAGGCACATAGAAATGTGGGCATTTCACAAAATGCAGTTATATAATGAAGAAAGAAAAACTGTTTTTAGAGAGTAGAAATATCAGGTTGAATGGTAAAGAATATTATAACTGTGACTCCAGTGGTGCAGTATATCTCACAGTGTGTTAAGTATGTCAGACATTTTATTTTGGAAAGACTGAATGCAAATTAAAGTGAAGGAACTATGAACACTGTTATGATATACAAACAAAAAAAGGAGACTAATGCATTGTTTAAGCATCAACAGGAATGTAAAAAAGCTCAGTATTTATTTTTTGTGTTAGAAAGTATAAAGAAAGATATACGAGGGGATTATGGGAAGTAAGGATCGAATATAGGGAACTATGGTGGCAGGTCACTCTGGAAGCAAACATTCCATCAGGGTTAAACGAAAATATTTCTATAGTTCCCTTATTGAAAATAAGATCTGCTAAATTATAAACAATGTTTGTGGTTACTGTGTATTATTTTATTACATCATTTCATCCTAATTTTTAAAAAACTGTTACATTTTTAAAAAATTGTCACATTTTATGTCTCCAAACCTTTTTTAAGTATATTATATGGAATATTTTAACAAACGTTTTTATATATTTCTTAGTTGTGAAGATATTTATATGCTTTGTGTTCAAATGGTTGATATATCAGGAAAAACCACTAGAGGGAGCTCAAATGCAAGACTATAGCATTATTTTATATGCAGTTTTATAGTAAACAGAAATATTTATATTTATTTTAATTATCTTTTAAACCAGTTTTACAAGTTTTGATAAACTTTTATGGCATTTTTTTAGATCATATTTATTTATGTATTTATATATTTAATAGATTTTTATGATGAATGAAGGTTTCTAGTATGTTTAGTTTCATAGCAAATATATAGCATTTTCTTTTTAGTATGTCTTTTTAAATACTTTATTAACTGTATATTTAACTTAATTGGTAATTTAGATGTAAATGAATGGTATATAAGGGTCTTTGACAGAAGTAGTCCACATCTGATGAAGGTTGTAATGAAAATGTACTGTCTATAGAGAGCGTTTATATTTTTATTTTATTTGGCTGAATAAAGTTGTGATTTTGATTTATCAGTGGCTGACTATGTTTCCTGGGTGCCTTGGACTACTTAGTGGATTATTTGGTATCTTTGACGTTTGTTTTCCGAGTTTCATGCTAATGCAAAACCTATTAGTCATCAATTTCCCAAGTTTGCACGAGCAATATTTGTAATCTGTCCTCTTTGTCCTCCAATCATGTTAGGCTTCGTTCACATTGTCTGCTGCCAGAGGTGGAGAGGTATGACAGTTAGCTATGTGCACATCCCTAAACTAATAAAAATTAAACAAATAATTTATTTTTTTCCATCCCCATTATAGTTTAAGCATAACGTAGTGGGTGTGCAGGTTAGGCAGATGTGTATAGCATAGCTTAAACATCCAAAAGGAGCTAAATAGAAATATACAGCCAAAGTAGCTAAAAAGTGAAATAGTGTAATGGTTAGAGCTTTTGTTTAGAATGCAGCCATTCATGGTTTGATCTCCAATGCAATCCATTCATCTTTATATGTGAAACCAGCACTAAAATAATCGTTTTTCATAAATAGTGAATAATATATATTTGTTAACCAGAGTAGTGTAGCAGGTCCAAATGTGAGGTGCCAGTGTAGTACAGATGTGAAACCCCCATATAAACATAAGTGTCCCATACAGTATAGCCACCAAAGAATATAATGTAATGAAAGCACATAGGGGAGTTTATGGAATGGAAACAAATATATCCTAAGATGTCATTAAGAATCCTGATAGTCCATAAAATGAAAGCTGAACAATGCTAAAGTGCGCTCAGCTATGCTTAGCCAGAGTAAGCTTTCCTTAAATTTGTATGCTTAGCAATAATTAGCATAGCTAAGCGGATATGAACACTGGTACACAGTGGTTAGCATCTGCCCTTTTAAGCAATGCTTATCTGTACTAAGCAGGTTTGCCCATCACTTAGCTTAGCTCAGCATATTCAAAATCGGCCAATCAGAGCAAAGGACAGGAATCCAGCCCTATTTAAGCCCTGCAGGCAGGAATACAACCATAACCAGTTGTAACTGATCACTGCAGGCTCTGTGGCTGGTGTTGGTGAAGGTGTGTGCTTTCGGACACAGAGCTGGGGCATTCAGGAGTCCAGGGTCATGGTTTAACTCCTTGTAAAACACCATGAAGGGAGACTGCTGTAGGACCAGTACCAGGACTCCCAATACAAAGCGGAGGCCTGGGACTGCCTCTCACGTGACTTCACCAGTGCTACTGGTATCCCTCAGACTGGTGAGCAGGTCCAGCACCATTATGCTGACCAGAAGCATAGAAAGAGGGACCTCTTGGACCAGTGGATCCAAGACACTCAGACACAGAATGCCCCAGCAGTGTGTAAGTATCAGTATCAATCATTGTGTAATAAAGTCTAGACAAAGTATGAGATGGATAGGTATGCATAAATGTTTCTCTATCTCCTGTACAGCTGCAGATGAGAGGGCTGTGAACATGGATGCCCATGCCAGCAGGCTGTTAAGGCTGTGTTGCGAGGCTGGTGAGTACAAATCTAGCTTGTAATAGTCAGGGAAAATAAATAGAAAGGCTGCCAGTAGTTAGAAATGTGTATTGTTTGTATTGAATAAATGAGACATTAGCAGAGTAATACTGACATAAAGGATATATATCGAAAGTGTCAGTACCTGTCAATAATCAAAACCCCAGACTGTTGTGTTTACTTTGCTATATGGTAGTATGAATCTGAATGTGTATCGGTTCTGCACAGAAACGATGGCGCTGACAGCATTAATTCATTGAGGCTCATCTGACAAAGATTGTGGAGTTGTAAAAAAGATTAACTATAAGAAATGTTCCATGCACCAAGATCTGATCCCTGAATGGTAATGTTGTGTTAACCATTGTTTTCCATACTGAAATATATGAAGGTATGAATACACAGTATAAGAACTATCTGCCATGCATGAATGTCAGAATTACAAACCAGATTGTCTAAACAAAAGAGTATTATGCAGAAAACACTAAAAAAGAAGCAACAGGTCCCCAATATCTCATTGTGATGAAACACAGCCTTGTTATACCTTTGTGCACAAAAAGGCATGGTTCGAATCCCAGGACTGGTATTAAGCTGTATGCATAATCTCACCCAAGAATATGTGAATATGTGTAGAAACAGTCAGGTATTGTTAACAGCAATTTCTTTTACAGGTCTGTCAGGTAAGAAAAGGTATAAATAAGCTGTAAGAATACTGTAATTATACACTGTGTACATCACCCACTCTCCAACCCCAAGGCTGCAAATGACAGAAAGATAAGCACATACACCAAGTAGTCTCCTCCAAGAAATGTCCCTCAAGTGTCATGCTGTCACAGCTAGTGGTCACTGCTGCCAACACCCAGGGTGATCGATAAAAATCAAGGTGGAGTATGGCAGTAGCACACACACACACACACACACACACACACACACACACACACACACACACACACACACACACACAGTATGAGGTCACTTATATAACCTTGACTATGTGAATATGGGTAGAAACAGTCAGGTAGCATTAACAGTAATTCTCTCCACAGGTCTGCCAGGTAAGAAAAGGTATAAATGAGATGTAAGAAGGCTGTAATTATATACCATGTACAAATATACCACTGCCCAACCCAAGGCCATAGGTCGATGTAAAGTGAGGTAGTACCTTGAGAGTAATGATTAGAGCAATGATCATTAAAGTTGTGAGAAATTGAAGCCTATACAGTTGTTAATTGAGATTTCTCTTTTTCTCCCACCCCATCTGCACCAGTAATCTAAACACAAAAATCAATGGGTATGTTTTTCACCAAACCTACTGTTGGGACATGTGTCCTATTGTTCTGCAAATATTTAAACATTTGACTATTAATGTTCCCTGTTCAAATACTATCATTGATGGCCTGTTGCTATTAATGTAACCTCCATGCCTTTATAATGCCCACTGTCATTCCATATATGCATGTTTTCTGTTTGCTATGCAACTGTTCCAAATCTCTTGTTTTGGGTTAATGGGAACACCCATGCATGCTGTTATAACTAATCCTGGAATGTGTTTTTCATGGTTAATCAACATGTTATAAAACTGCAACACCATAGCATGGTTATTAATAGGACATGCTGGAGGGACAGATTCATCACCCAGAGACTCCCTATGCTGTGGAACAAAATCCCGGTACATGTGAGGCAGAGCACCACGCTGGCTTTGTTCAAGAGAAATCTTGACCAATGGATGGGAGATCGCAGATATACCCCAGGGATTATCTCAGTGTCACTGCTTGACAGAGGCACAGCAAAATAATGGGCATAGTATCCTCCAAACTAAAGGGGTGGAGAAAGCCACAAAACTCTGGGCTAGGCTTATAAATGCCCTTGGGCAGATAGCCTAGTATAAACCTATGAACCTATGAACCTATGTCTGGGAAGACCGATCCCAATGGATCCGCCTGTCCCGCCTCAACTGGCCATGGTACATCTAGGACCCAACTCAGGGTCTCCTCATCAGCTGGTCCTGCACCACCTTCTGGTGGAACCACCTCAGGGGATGGGGCCCGCCCCCCGGGAATGGGTGCGGACAGGTCACCATCACCTGAAGTCAGGTCTGAGGAGTAGTGCATAGCGAGCTTCGAAAGGGGTTTGGAGATCTACTACTCCAGCTTGAGGGCCATGTGGTGCATCTTGAGGGTCAGCCTGCCTCTCCTGCTCAGCCCCTGGCACAGCTACCTTTGGGGCTGTGAAGGTGCAGTGGTGACTGCCCATGGGTAGGGACCTCAGTCCCATTGTATCCATTTGGGGGCTCCTGGGCATCTGATTCCCAACCACCCTCCCTGTCCAAGGTATTTGCCCCCCACATGTGTCATATACCACCCCTGTCTGCTGTCTTGTCTGTCTTTCTACCCAACCCACCTCCCCAAATATACATAATTTCCTTCCCCAACATCCCACTTTCACCTAAAAAAAAAGGGCAATCTGTTCCCACAAAAAAATGTCACCCCATTCATAGCTATCCATTTCACACACATGTCCATTGGACACATGTAATCTGGTCTAATTGGCTTAACAACACATTACTGTTGTCCTCATCTCTCTCTCAGGGGTTTGAGTGTCCAAATTCACCTCCAAATCCTGTACAAATGCACAGCTCTTGCTGTATCAGAAATGGACAGCTATGGATGTTCCCTACAACCATCTTGCACATCTATAGCTATCTTTT